>NC_080054.1:11791416-11833916 GCF_026212465.1 Amaranthus tricolor
AACGTAATAAAAGTCATGTTCTTGTTCTCATCCAGTTTAAAAACACTCTTAAAAAGATTAAGAGTCAAGGGAAGCTTCATGTATTCAGAAGTCCAGATGAAGGACATTATCATTCTGGTAGCTTGAGGAAGAAGTTGGTTGAGGGAAAGTTGAAAATGGCATAAAATCTGGGAGAAAAATGGGTAAAAAGGAAAACGTAAACCAAAAGCAAACTGATATATACAAATTGAAATGAAAATTTTCTCTTCATTGGTTTCAGAGACAATGTATTCGTGGACCACCATCCCTTCTTCACCAATTTTGCACCAATACCCCTTCTCTTTTGGGATATGGCAGTAGTCTTCTAACGTAAGCTAGGGTCTACCCTCCACCATCAGGTTGAAAGTTTGAGAAGTGAGCCCAGTAATTAGTAAGCTTTTCATTGTATTAGAGGAACCCTCTAGATCAAAAGGTGTGAAATGAATACCTTTAAGGCCTTCCAAAGAAGGAGGAATGATTGGATCAGTCAATCGAAGGTATGACCAGCTGTTGGGTTTCATGCTCCAGTCAGTTGGAGGTTCATGTGGTAATGCCTCTAGTTACATGAAAAGGGGAAATTCAAGAACTGGTGCAACAGTTAATTCTTTTTTGAAATCAAAGGTCAGTTCACGGAGATAAATCTGTGAGGAAAACATTGTTGAAGTTAATGCTAAAGTAAGTCGAAGAAAATAATGGTTTGTAGAGATTTGAATCAATGAATATTTGAGAATAATTAGGGTTTAAAGAAAACGTAAATCGAAATAAATGTAGGTATAAAAATATTTATAGGCAAGACAATCATTAGGAAATTTAAAGTGGGAAGATCAATAGTCAAGAAACATAGTAATTTAAATTAGAAGATCAACTATTAAGATGAAACCGCCAAAAATTCAAAATTATAGAAGCAGGGAACAATAATTGGATGTGCATTTAATGTTAGTACAATCAAATAGGGATAACGATAAAAGAGTGTTGCAGCAGTTGTGGCGTGTTCAACAATTTTCCAGAAAATTGCACCAAGAAAGAAATGATTAGAAAAATTGATGAAAAAAATTACATGGATGTTCCCAAAAGAAGGAAAAGACCAAAGTACCCAGATTTTTCATATTGCCAGAAATTTGAAGAATGAAGACTTGAAGACGTCCCAGAAATTTAAAATCAACAAAAATAGTTCAGATGATTGACAACCTGTTCAAACCCATATATGATACTGAAGACGAAGGAATAATGAGGGAAAGTCTACTTGATTCTTACATGAGCTCACAGAAGAAGCAATCAGTAAAAACCTATGTCTGATTCTGAAGATAGACCCATGAATTCTTAAACTTGAATTCATAGGTTTGGGGGGCAAATTATGTATGCCAAATATTAGTCATAGGTAATTCTGGCAGAAAAATGTCAAGGAAGGTTAAATTAGTGCTAATCTGGGATGAATTAGTAAATTTGGAAGATAATCTGGCAACTATCATCTGAGAAGATTGAAGAAGCATTGAACGTACATTAGTAATATTAGTGCATGGGAAAGCCACGTGCGATTGGAAGACACTTGTCCATTATAGAAGGTCATTCTAAGCTAGTGGGACACATGTTAATAGGAGAAGCAAAGAGTGCTACATAAAATAAAGGAAAAATCACAAAGAGGAACTGGACACGTCCAAGACAACTACAGTGGCATGCAGGGGAATTTTGGGGATTAATGAACTAATAGAAGGAATGTTCCACTAGCACAATGATGAACTATTAATAGACATCAAAGAGCACATAAAGGAGGTAATGGATTTCTACGATTTAGAAAAAGACACAGAACTCTAAAGAAATTTATTGCTAAGGAGTTATTACATATGATTTTCAAGGACCCATGTTGATTTTTGGAGTAACATTAATTGCACAATCATAAATCTAGGAGAGTAATTACAATTGTTCTAACTAATCCTCAAAAGAATATTTTTCAGATATTAATCACAAGGACCTCACGTCTAAACAAGTCCTAAGTAGTTTCCACCTTGTAGCCACAATGCTTTTGGAAGGACCTATTAGGCAATTTGTCTCAGACTGACACTGACTTGGGCGTCGGAGTGGGTAACCGGAAAATCATTTCGAGCCCTACTAACCCCTTATTCCATTTTACAGGAACAGTCATCTTCTCTGGTGATCTTATTGCATAGTTGAGCAAGATAGCAAAGACAGGCCTCCACCAGTATTTAATTACTAATTAATCACAGATCAAGAGATTAAGTTTTTAATTAATTGTCCTACAAAGCCATACAAGAACACTCAACCTTGTCATATCTTCCCCTTTACCATCCTCAGATTCGAATTTTCAAAAAGGGTCAAACGAGATTCTATGGTGATCTCATTGATAATAGAAAATATTAGTGCGTTTCTATATCTAGTTTAAACCCAAGGATTAGGCCAATGAATCTAAGAATCCAATCATTGTGATTGAATGCAAAAATTTAGTGGGTCCTTACTTATTTTTATGCATGAAATATATGGATATGATTAGATAAAACTGATGTTGGATAAAAACTCAATTTATTTCACTCACCAAGCCATTTTCCCCACGCTCTTAACCAAGGCTTCACTCACCTTAAAATCTTCATAAATTCCTCATATGATCTTTCTTTGATTCCTCACAAAGGAAGAATCATTAGTTAGAAATTACAACCTATATTTCTCCTTGAAAGAGAACATCTCTCTAGAATTGTATTCTCTTAGAATGCATTTCATTAATCATCAAAAGCTAAATTCAAATGAGCCTGGATGCCTCCTTATATAGGAGAAAAAAGTAACCTAGCACATGACTAGAACATGGTTTTTTTTAATAAAATTAGCTCATGTGTCTTTAACAACCTTCTAACTAACTCATAACATCTTCGAGGTTATTTAACAACAAAATAAATGAACAAACACACAATTGTATTTCTATTATTAACTACTATGTCTCCTCTTCTGATTAGTCTCAACTCAAACGTGGCTGCACAACTGACCACTTCATAGCCCATACTCTTTAGGATCATTTAACCCAAGTTCACAACTCATAACTACCTGACAATAGGTGCTACAATCTGATCATGTCGTACTGTTGTTATTGCACCATCACACTTGGTTCACATATGTGCAGGCTGTCAATTGCCCCACAAAAACCTTGCTAAATTGTTGATATTTTTTGTTTTCTTGTTGCACAACTGATTGCCAGAGGGTACGTATACTGCACATATAGTACTTAGATAAAATCAATAGCTTTGTTGCTATTGCACCAGACCTGGTTCACATTTGTGAAAGTTGTAACTCTCCCCACCATACCTTGCTGCTCAACGGTTGTTATCGTTCCGTTTCTTGTTGCACAACATTCACTGTTGCAGGTTGCACATTCTGCTCATATAAAACAAATACAGAACTAGCAGCTTTCTCAGCTAGGTACACTAACTTAAGGACATGCTAACATGTGTACTGATAGCTTCAGTCAACAAGTTATGCTCTTGATCACATATAAAACAGTAGGCAAATATGAAAGCCCCCATCCTAATTTTGATTATGATCCATAACCATATATTAAACAAGCTCACCAAGTTGGCTAAGTTGTGAGTGTGTTTCCATGAATCCTTTGCACTTGTTATCATATTCGTTTAATCAATTATTATCCTGAATCACACGACTGATAAAGAGCTATAGAAATTCTTTATGGGAGTGGAGTAGATGGACTGCAGATATTTGATTTAACCATCAAAGCAAACACTATCGATCAAGGTAAATATCTAATCGAAATACTTTATGGAAAATTCTCACTATCAGGAAAAAAGTTGATAAAGGGTGACCAAATCTAATGAAATGCACAGATTACATGACAACATTCAACAATATTATTTATAAGGATTGTCTTTTTCAATTTCTTAGTGGTATAAAAGATTTTCCAGTTAAAGAAAAAAGAATATCTTAAATCAAGATCCACAAACTACCGTAAAGAATGCATATGCCACTATCAAAAGAGAAATTGCCAGAAGAAACATCATGAATGATTCATCATCGGGTAGCCTTTGAAATTAGTAGTTGTTTTTCTACCAAAGAAAGTCAGTAAAATAATCATTTCGGCAAGAAGATGATATAAGTACACATGCTGGAGGGACAAGACATAAAAAAGAAGGATGATTCAATATCATTGGTTATCCAAAATTGTGGATAGAACAACAAAAAAAAGGGGACAAAAAACAACACTCAAAAATCAGAAAAATGGCAAGATAATTTTTCAACAAGTCAATATTATAAGTACATTTTGTAGTAAAATTGTAATTAGTTATAAAGAGAATGTTTGTGATTGTCTTAATATGAAACAGTTATAAAAACGTCTTCGTTAAAAAAAAGTATTAATTTATTAATTAAAATGAATTTGTCATTTTAAAAGTAAAAATTTACTACGAATTTTAGATATCCGTTTAATTTTTTTAGTTATAAAATAAATTATACGACGAAAAATATAAATATATTGTCCACCTCATACTTTGATAAGTATGAGTAGGAAGTTAAATCACTCATGTATTGCCATTTTGGCCTATGACTCACACTTCTCAATCCATTACTCACAAAAATTAAACCCCTTCCCCTAAGTTATATAATCTGTAGGATTATTTCTACCTCTCTTTCCTTCATATCATTATCATCTTCATAGCATCTTAAAGAAACACAAATTTGAGACCAATCTTTACCTTTATCTCTTCATAAAGTATAATTAAAATCTGAAATCTTACCTACCTTCATATTCTCAAATTAATGGTGTAAGTAAATTTAAGTAAAAGGTTTTTAATTGAAAACCCCAATCACAATTTCAGAAAATTTTCACTTAAATTTTATGAAGTTAGAATCTAATTAATTTTTTTGATGATTGTAGCTATTATAGGAGGACACATCTAGCACTATCACCATCTCCATCTCTTTTTTTTGGATTAGAAGTAAGTCTTTTCTATGTGTTTTTGATTTTACTTGCAAGTTGATTTAATGGTCAATAAGACCTTAAATTGACTTTTTAATTGTTGTGTGCTAGGTTTTTAGAAGGTCTTTTTGTTGGAATAATTGTAGTATTAAGAATGTGCCATTTTGATGTAGCCATTGAAGAGCTAGGAATTGAAGTGGATCTTTGGTTTTGAAGTTTTATGTGATTTTGTGTGGAAATTTAACTTGCTCAAAGTTAACTCATAAACTAATTTATTTAAGTATAAATTGAATGTTTTAAAGTAGTTTTAAGTTCTTAAATGGTTGTTGATTCATGTTCAAAGTTGAGAGTAAAGTTCATTTTATTTGAGCAAGTTTTTGTCCGAATCTGTTTGGTTGTTTTTCATATCAATTTAGGGTTATTATTCTTTCTTTATTCATTCGTATTGTTGAGTTATGGTTCTTATTTGATTAATATGGGTGTTTGGTTCAAGTATAAAATTTGGGAACATAAAAACTAATTGGGTATTGATTAGTTGATATAAGTTAGATATTGAGATTTAAGATTTGTGTAAAATTATTTAAACTCCATTGATAGTAACTCAAGTTCTTACATGTTAATGGTTGATGATGAATTAATTGGTATTTTAAATGATGATTGTTGATTTCACAGAAAATCAATTCAAATTATTGTTTGGTTTTAAAATTGTAATTATCTATAAGTGAGTGTTGTGATAGTCTTAGTAGTATAAAAAGGACATAATGTTGTATTAGAATTTATCAAACAAAATGAAATACAAAAAAATCTTCTTCTCTTCTAAACTTTTTGTTTTCTTAATTTCTTTATTATTCACATAGTTGCTTGAGATTCAACAACCATAATAATCAACAAAAAAAGTGAAGTAGCAACTAACCACTACACTATAAACTGAGAACACCACAATAGACAACACAGATCTAGGTTTTATGTGCCTTTATTTAATTTTGAAGCTCTAAATTTACTAGAAATAGAGAGATTGAAGATGGAATCATGAAGCGGAGCAAATGTTACATTATTCCAAAATTTTGAAAATAAATTATTAGTATTATTTATTAGAGTTAAAGAGGATTTTATAATAAGGTTGAGTAGTATTTTTTTATTATGGAAAAATAATCATGTATTTGGGTTGAAGTAATATGATATTTTATATTTGCGTGAAAATGATATTTTAGCCATGAGCTTTAGGTTAATACCCTATTAATTTTATCAGTAATTGAATTAAAAAGATTAAACCCTAACCCTAATTACTTAAATAAAATACCCTAAACCTTATTTTTAATCGTCTTCTACTGTCATCCAAGAACTACTCCACTCCAATTAAATTCCAATTGCCCTAAATTGATTTAGCCTTCGTCCGTTTACAGCTTGTTTTTCTTGAACTTGTCAGAATGATGGCCATATAACAGCAAAAGCTGGGCCTATAACCAACACATAGATACATCATCCCTGATAAGGAATGCTATCTAAATTATGCAAAAGTTATATCCAGATCAACTGGCCCATGTCGTCACGACCCAGCAGGTCTAAGGGGCAATTGTTTGTAAATAAAATAGGCCTCATATTTTATATGTTTTATTATTAAGGCTCAAGCCCAAACATAATAGCCAACTAGGGTTAGGGGATGTCTCCCTTATACACTCTACATATATACCCCTTGGATTCATTTGTATGTAAGTGATTTCGACCATATTGGCCAAAATAATAGACATACATTTTCGCCCTAAACTAAACACATTTATGCTATATTTTTATACTGATTTGGGCGTTGGAGGCACCCCCTCGGGACCACCTCGGGGTGACGGTGTTCCCTGCAAGATCTCAAAGACGACCATCCTTCCACCACGGAGGGGCCCATCGGAGACCCTCTCCGACCTATTTTGGTGAGCTTTATAGGAACTTTGAAGGCATGGACTAGATAGCAATTTCAAGTCTCACCATTATCCCTACTACATACTATTTCAATAATTGTATTCGGTCAAAAATTAGAAACCCTCCGATTTTTGATAGAAACAGTTAGTAAAATCTTAATATCTTGAGTTGTTGAAATGCCTTGATCCATTCATAATATGATGCTAGAGGAGTAAAATTACCATGTGTCATCTTAGTTTTGAGATTGTATAGTTACGTTTTTATTTTAGATTATATTATGGGAGATTTGGATAGAATATCAAGGGTTGTTTGAGTACAATTTTATATTGTATTACGATTTACGAGTATGAACATTAAGGGAGATGTAATAGGATAAAATTTAATTGAGTCGAAGTTTCGTATGTCATAATGTATATCGACCTAGTTAATTTTAGTAGCTGACATTATTGTTTAGTTTAGGAAATGACTTGGTAGAGGAACCCTTTTTCTAATCTATAGTAACTATATATTGCTGACCAGCACCCGATATCGGAGCTACAAGTAAATGGATAGTGCCTCTCTTTCAAAAAGAGACTGGCTAGCCTAATTTTCTATTATGTACTTTATAGTCAATATTTGAATTTTTTACATACAAACTATATCTTTGAAATTATTGATCTGTTATGTGGAGTGATACATAAAAGACCATGGGTCTATCCTCCTTGATATTATATTGTAAATAGGAGGCAATTGGGTCTCTGCTATATTTTGAGGCGAGTTGCCATTGAGGTATTGGTTAGCTTCACCCAAGAGAAACATAGCCCTAGATCTATGGAGCATCCTCCCAACTAGATACTTAGTGCGTATGAAGCTCTAGGATTTTGTTTTAATATTTTATGTTATTCTCTTCTCCCTGTTTGTGAAAGCATTTTTTAATAAAAATTGAAAAATGTTTTACGTGAGGTATGTCTACTTGTTCAACCTTTCGTAGTTAACAATTTTCAGGTTTTGTTTTAGATTGCAGGTGAATTGCGAAAGCAGTCGATTGAAAGGTAGGGTATCACAGAGTGACGTAATATATCATAGGAGTTATTTTATGGACTTGTAGTAGCTTTACTTAAGTATTTAATTTTATTAATTGTTGATGAATTGTTAGGTCTTGAGACAAAGAATAAAAAGTTTGGCATTGGAGATTTACTCTGGTCATGGGGATGTAGCTCTTTGACTTAAAATTTTGAGTTTTACATTTATACTGTATTTTAGATATATATTAAAGTGTATTATGGATTAAGTTTACTAGCACTTTCATCTAATTAGGTAGATATTAGGTGGAGTGTTACAGAAAAATCATTCAAATATTAGCACAAATAACGTTTTTAACAATACCCTCTTAAGTTCTAAAAACAATAAACCCATATAAATTATGTACGAAAATATTGGCTTAGCAAAACTTATTATTAAAAAAAACCAGAGAAAAGCCACTTAAAAATCCATGACAAAGAAAAAATAAATTTGAGTATTATCAAAGAAGCTTAGTGCGAGTTTATTTCATGACAAGAAAGAAATACAAAATCTAAAGGACGAAAGTGAAGTGTCACCATTTATAACAAATGGGAAGAGACAAAAGTTTTTGAATAAAGAGGTAATAAAGAGGAGAGAGGAAATTGTGTGTATTTAAAGAGGGGGCAAAAAAAGGCTAACCCTAAACCTACTCCTAACAACTGTAAAAGGAGGAAAAAAAGGTCGGACAACCGAAAAAAGGAAGGAAAAAAAAGTTGTGTCAGCCCTTTAAGCTTACAAGAATTGAAAAGGTTTGGCCAACAATATTCCAGCCCAATAAATAGTTAGAAAAAGGGAGAAGAAAAAGATAGGGCCAACCTAGTAAATAGCGAAAGTCTAAACAGAATACGCAACCATGTTTTTTCTAATTTTTTAAGCCAGAAACTTTTATTTCCTAAAAATCCAAACTATACTTATATTTGGCCATATTAGAAATAAAGAGAAAGATAGGAAATATCTTTGATGGGGGAGCTACTAATATTAAGGGTGTTTAAAACCATTTATCGGATTGATTTGGATTCGGAAATTCAAAAATCCGGTTTTTTGGAAGGTGAAAAATCATGACATAGTTTATCTAAAAAAACCGGATATCTGGTTTTTCCGGATCAGTTACCGATTATTCGATTTTAACTTTTTTTCAGCTTATTAAAAAATTACATTTTTTACACTTAATGAATTAATAATATGATTGGATTCTCAAAGTGGAAATGAATTAATAATAAATTAGTTATACAATTTAGTTATAGTTGATACGTGTAGATATTAAAATTTTCAGCAACCTAAAAATTTTTGTATAAAAAAATAAGTATATTTAAGATAAAAGAATAAAAATAATAAAAAATTAGAAAATCAGATAATCCGGATATCCGGTTTTTCCAATATATTGATTATGATCCTATTTCAGTATCCGGTTAAAAAATCGGATATCCGGTCGGAATAATCCCGTTTCCAAAAATTAGATAAATTATCCGGTTTTTAAAAACGAATACCTGATACTTCGGATTGGATATATTTGAACACCCCTAACTAATACCATGTCCTTTTATATCCAACAGATTTTGAAAAACAACTAGATAATGCTAAGATTCATATTCAAACTGCAAATGTCGAGAAAATAATTGTCGAACGAAAAGGTTCAATTAATCTTTCAAACTGTGTTCAGCTAATAAATTATCACTATGTTCCAAATTTATGTCACAAATTACTATCAATTAGTCAGCTAACAGGAAGAAATATATCTCAAAAATAACTTTAGCCTTTAATACATCCTTATATTCAACAAAATTTCAAAATTTACAGCTAAAGCACTCCAGAATGAAAAGTGGAGAAGGGAAGGGAATGCAAGAAGAATTTAATTCTCTTAAATTAAGAATACTTGGAGACAATGTATTAAATGTATACATAGAAATAAACAATTTGGTGCAAATGGGTATTTACAATCAAATATAAAGCAGATGAAAGTATTAAAAGATGCAAAGTTAAATCAGTTCTAAAAGGCTAAGCTCAGACATATAGGATAAATTACAATAATAATTACATTTTCTATTGCGGGTATTAAGGAATGGGCTTTACAACAATTTGATGTTCAAATGCATTACTACATGGTGAGTTTTAGAGGAGTTTATATGGAGACTCCTTCCGTTTCTCTAAGATTTTTAAACTTGAGAAGGTTGCAAATTACAAAAAGCTTTATATGGCTTAAACAATCAGCAAGCACTTGGCATAAGAAGTTTGGATATAATCAAAGGAACTCTAATCATACTCTATTCTTGAAGAGAAGAAAGATACTAATAATTTGTCTCATAATTTACGTGGATAATATGATAAATACATGGGATGATAAGGAATAAATAAACTTCCTTGAAAAAAAAAAGAAAAAACTATTTCAAAAATTTTAAATGAAAGATCTAGGAATACGCAAATATTTCTTAGGATTTGAAGTACATAGATCAAATGCAAGAACTTTCATCTCTCAGAGAAATATATATATTCTTAATCTTGTTGCAAAAACAAGGAAGTTAGATAGCTAACCCGTAGAAATACCAATAATAGTAAATCATGGGTTACAAATCACTAAAGAAGCAAAACAGTCAGATGAAACTCAATATCAAAGACTCGTGGGTATACTAATCTATTGATCTCATACTCATCTTTTTATAGAAAATATAGTAGGGGTTGTAAGCAGATTTATAGATAAATCACAAACTCAGCATATGGAGGCCATTTATAGAATCATGAGGTAAAAGGCACCCTAGGAAGATGGGTTTTATTTAAGAACAACGGTCATCTAGATCTCTAAGCCTTTACAAATGCAGACTGGAAAGGAGATTGTGATAGTAGAAAATCTATACCAAGATACTTCACTATATTAGGTGGAAACTTGGTAACTTAGAGAAGCAAAAAACTGAATTTGTTGTTATGTCTAGGTAGAAGCAGAATTTAGAGAAAATGGGAATGGAATCTTAGAATTTTTATGGATAAGAGTTTTCAAACATGGTATTCCTTTAGAAACGAGTGACAAACTTTACTGTGATAAAAAAAAACATCAATCAAAAAGAACAATTATCTGAAAATCCAATCTAACGAGATCGATCAAAACATGTAGAAGTTGAACAACATTTAATCAAAGATAATCTAGAAGCAAAGAGTATTAGTCTTCCATACATTCAGTCAAAAGGATAACTAGTTGATATTTTGACCAAAGTTGTTGGAGCACAATTCTTTGAACATTGTCTACACAAGTTGGGCTTTGAACATCCTACAACCCAATTTGAGGAAATTACTTATTCTTTGGGAAAATTGTGTCCAAATATTCTTAGGTTTTTCCAAAAGAAAAGACAAGTTTGATAAATCTATAGTAACGCTTTTAGATTGTTGTGTGTTTTATATAAATAAAACTTGAAGAGATTATAAGCAACGAATCAACCTAATACAAAATCTAGGAATTGAAATTACAACGAATTAAATGACTTAAAATAAATAAACAACCTTAAACCAAAGATACTTTAAGACAATACTGTCTACCGAAACTTGAAATAAAATTGGCACTATCTAGTTTTCTTATAAGCGTTATTATGACTACTTGGTGCTTAGGTTTAAAACCTGGAATACATTTTGAGATACAATGGTTTGCAATTAATTATAGGAAAAATTACCCTGACTAATACGAACTTTCACTGATTTTCCTACAATAATACGAACTTTCAATTAACCATGAATAATACGAACTTTGATAAATATTTCCCGCTGGCATACCTGACCGGTTCTTTACCTGGAGACACGGTAAAATCTCCTTTCCTTCTTCATTTGCAGCGTCATCTTGAGGGTATTTAGACAGCTTTTTGTCCATTTGCTCATCTTCCTCATTTGCTTACTCTCCTCTTCTAATATAATTACATCTTCCAACATCTAAATTTTTTTTTCCATTTTCATTTTAATCTCTAAAGTAATTTGATATTTAACATGTATTCTCCTTCGTCATCATCTCAATCTAGAACATCAATTGCGAAAGGAATTCCTTTATGTAAACATGGTGTTCATGCTAAATTACAAGTAGTCAAAAAAGGAAAAAGGATTGGTGAGAGGTTTTATGGATGTGCATTTTGGCCAGTAAGTTTTATTTTTTTCAATAGCTTTATTTTGTTTTATATTATTTTTGAATTTCTTTATTAATTAGGGTTTCATGATTTGATTTGAAATGTAGGCACAACATTGCAAATTTTTTTTAGTGGGAAAAAGATGTAGAGTATACAAGTGAAATTTCTTCTTGTTTGGAAGAAGAGAAAGCTATGTTGATTGACAAAATAAGGAAATTGAAGGCTAAGAATGCGAAGTTGAAAGAAAGTGAAGCTATGTTGAAATTGAAAGTTGTTGAATATGCAAACGCACAAAAAGCGTTATGTTTTGTACTTGTTGCATCATGGGTTTTATTTGTATTGTTCTTATTTATGAAAATGTTAAGTATAAGAATTTGATCATGTAATGGAATTTTTGTGAGAATTAAATTCCAATGTCAACCCATTACCCAATGTCATGAGTAATCAATAATCATAGTGAAAATCTGAATGTTAATATGAAAATGCTAATTGTAATATATGCACAGTAAAAATTTTCTTGCAAGTGTTTTTTATGCTAATAAAGCATATCTTCTGCATAAAGATAGGTTTTTTAATTCTCAGAAAAAAAACCCTCCTCGATTTTCTTTAAATCGCAAATAATTGGTCGTAATCCAAAACAATCCCATGTAAAGATCATCAAACAATAATAATGTCAAAACTTCAATCCCAAACGATCAGATTAAACAACAAATATCGTGATATAAGAAAAAAAATGCCTGCCTTAAGTAGCTAAAAAAAATTCATATCATATAATGCCAGGTCCAAAATTTATTTCAACAATGGATAGCAAGGCTAATGTAAGCTACAAGAAGCTAAGGGTCCTACTTTTCTTCCTAGTTCCCCTCATCCTTGAGCTCGTCCTGCTGATAACGACGCTTTTGAACTTGGCAATATGCCCCAAGCTTTAAGCCATTTGGCGCTTGGCTTTGAAGTGATAAACCTTTGGTTCTCGGTGAATTTTGCTCATCATCACATTTATCAATCTACCACTCTGGGTTACATAGATATCAATTGCATCTGAGGGTGCAATCCTTTCTTCATTTTTTGAATTCTACAGGGGAAATGTGAAGGAAAAATTAATCAAACAAGATTGAACTTAGATAGTGGAAAAGGAAAAAAAATGGAAGAATAAAGAGCTGCAGCTCATTTGGATCAAGTACTGAACTTAACAGGTACACCAATAGAGCAGTAATAACTAACAACCCGTTTGGTAATCGGTACTAAATGGTGGGAATGTAGGTTTAAGCATGAATATGAAATGGCCTCATCATGTGCAAAATAAGCCTACCAAACAAAGAAACCAACCAGAAAATAAAAAAGAACAGAATCACAATGTTTGGGGTTGTGCAGTGTGTACTGATTTCTGAGAATGCAGTGTAAACAAGAACAAAATCAGCCCTCAATGTTGAATGCAGTGTGCACTGATTTATGATATGGGGTTGATTAATGTTGAATGCAGCATGTACATCATTTTCAAGAGAATGTAGTGTGTTTCTGATTTCTGATTTATGGTTGATCAATTGAGAATGCAGCATGTACATCATTTTCATGAGAATGCAGTGTGCACTGATTTCTGATTTGGGGTTGATCAATTGAGAATGCAGCATGTACAACATGTAATTTCAATCTATGACTATTCACAACATCAAACATCCAACTAAATCCATCACGGTATACTAAATACAAAATAGCTAAATACATATATCATACACATACTCAAAGGCATACACATGTTTAATCAACATCAAAAAATAATCATGTATGGATTAACAAAATAGAAACAAACATCCATCAATTTTCGAATAAATGGACACATAATTTCATCCATTTTCGCCTAATGAATACAAGCCCTAATTTTTGGGATTAAAAAAAATTTAGGGAATTATATTGCAATTGAGAAGAATTAACTAACCATGAATGAGAAGAATTAATGGAAATCACGAGCTTGAGGAAGATGATTGAAGAACAAGCCCTATTTTTCGCTGCGTGAGGAAGATGAGTGCTCTGCTCTACGTGAGGAAGATGAGTGTTGTGCTACTGTTTCCTTACTTAGTTTCTTCAATGCTTCTGTTTCCTTACTAAGTTTCAGCAGGAAAAAAAAAGATTTTAAAAAGAATGTGTAAGTTTACCGGTAACAGGTAAACTGGTATGCCAGCGGGAAATATGTATCAAAGTTCGTATTATTCATGGTTGATTGAAAGTTCGTATTATTGTAGGAAAATCAGTGAAAGTTCATATTATTCAGGGTAATTTTTCCTTAATTATAAGCACTATATAAGTAATCTTTGTGAAGTAATAAAGATTATATTGAACAAGCTTAGAATTCGAATGAAAAGAAGTAAGTAATTTCCTTCACACTTATGAACTTGTAGAGAATAATAGCTTGGCGAGGAAGAGAAAAAACTACAACACTTACTTGGAGAATTCAGAAAATTACACTTATGAAGTATGAACAACCTAATAAAACTTAGGTCCTTAACTAACCTTAATCCCATGGTTAATCATTTCCCACTTATTTAGCTAACATACTAGGAAAGATTTTTAGTTAATAAAAAAGATATACCCGTCATTTTAATTAATTAAAGCTACGAAATAGTCATAAAAATAGCTTTAATTAAATAAAGCCATTAAAAGAGCCCTACAGCCAAAGAAAATAGACTTTTCTTTTTTTATCTTTTTGGACATTAATATTATATCTTTTTATCCAATTATTTTCATAGTACTTCTTGCCCCACTATTTTCATTATACTTACCATTATTTTTCATGCAATGAAACTTTAGTATAATTAGAACTTATAATTGTACTTAACCTTTTATACCTTGCTATATATAGTATATTTAAGACTTTTACACTTTAATAAATTTTATTCTCTAAATTATCCAACAATCCTTCCCCATTTAGAGTATATACTCATTTCTCTACACATGGCAAGATTGCTCCATCTCATACATCAATGCTCAATGTCCAAAAGAATTGTATTGGCACCTAATACATTCTCAACCACAAGTGAAAATAAATCAATGATGTCTAAAAGGATTGAATTAAATATAAATATTCATCCACCCACTGAGAAGTACATACAAGATAATTTCTTCTATACATTCAGCTTAACACTTTAAAGCTTGTGTCCGTATCTTTTCATAAGCTCATAGAAGTCTATATGTCCATCCTGACTTCCTAAAGTGGCTGCCTTTGAACTTACATAGATAGGTTCTCCCATTCGTAACTTTTGTGTTCTTGTGATATGACACATCCATCTAGAGCTCTTCAACTCTAGAACTAGAGAGCTTTTAATTAATGTTATCTTATTAACATCACTAGATCTAAGTAACTCCCGTTGGGTTTTATACTTTGAATTACTTAACAACATCAAACAAGGGATTCAGCCACATTGATCGTAAGACTCGACATTAATCAAGTGTTAGATTGGGTTCCCTTATTAGTGTTAATTGGACATAACTGAATTCCAATTGAAGCGTGATCAATGGAATTCCTTGGCAAAGCTTTTATAAAGATATCCGCCAAGTTAAACTTTGTATTAACTTAGTCAAATGTTATGAGCCCTTTGTGATAAGTCTTTTTCACGTGGTCATGCCTTTATGAAATATGCCTTGACTTACCATTACAAACTTTTCTATACGCCCTTACCAAAGCCGAATTACTATCACAATGAATAGCCACCAGTGAAATAGGCTTAGGTAATAATGTATCTCAAACAAGAGATTTCAAAGTCATTTCACTTCCTTACTTGCCGATGCTAAAGCAATAAATTCTGACGTCATAATAGAATCTGATACACATGTTTGTTTCTTTGAAGACCATGAAATGGCACCTCCCCCATACATGAATATCCAACCACTAGTAGAAGATGAATCTTCTTTATTAGTGATCCAACTTGCATCCGAATACCCTTCGAGTCCCTGAGGTTCTTCTTTATAACATAACCCATGACTCATTGTTCCTTTTAAGTATCTAAGTACTCTCCGAATAGCTATCCAATGCGAAGATCCTAGATTGCTAGTATACCTACTTAGCTTTCCAACCGCATAAGCTATATCGGGCCTCAATGAAGTTATAGCATAAATCAAAGATCCAATCATCTTTAAGTACAAAAAGCTGAGAATTTGGACTACCCTTATGAGGTAACAATTTCACACTTCCATACATTGGAGTAGGCACTGGGCAACACTCAAGCATATCAAAATGATTAACTATTTTCTCAATATAGTGAGATTGTCTTAAGAATGATCATTAAATCTTGTAATCTTTATGCCTAAAATGACATCTACCTCCACCATATCCTTCATTTTGAAGACCAAAAATAAATAATCCTTGACCTTCTTTACTTGCAACAAATTTGTACTGAAAATAAGAATATCATCCACATAAAGACAAATGATAACAACGCTGCCTTTGTTAACCAATTTTTTATATACACACTTATCCAATTAATTCAATTCAAATCCATACGACAATATAGTTTCATCAAATTTTAATGCCACTGCTTTGGTGCTTGCTTTAGTCCATAAAGAGACCTCAATAGCTTGCACACCTTTTGTTCTTATCCTTTCATGATAACCCTTTAGATTATCTTATGTATATTTCCTCCTCTAGATCACCAAACAAGAATATCGTTGTGACATCCATTTGATGGATTACTTGATTATATATGATGAAGTTATCGCCAGCAATACCCTTATAGTAGTTATCCTTGCAACTCGAGCATTGGTGTCATAGTGATCAACAACATGCGTGTGCCTAAAGCCTTGAGCCACTAACTAGGCTTTGAACTTATCGACTGTATCGTCAACATTCATTTTCTTTCAGAAAATCCACTTACAACCAAAGGGTTTGCACCCAGAAGGTAACTCTTTCAACACCCTAGTGTTGTTTCCCATAATGGATCCATCTCATCATTGATGGCTTCCTCCCAAAAATCTAAGTCTTGTGAAGTCATTGCTTCACTGTATGTTACCTAATAATCTCCTTCTACTCCATATAAATATGGAATACTAGTGCAACGATCATCTCTTATTTCTTCAATCAAACCTCAAAATCAGATCCAAAAGATTTTTCTTTTCTTTGCCTTTTACCCTGTGTAATATAGGAAAATATTCCTCTTCATCCTCAATGATCACATGATCATCTTGAGGACTTAATTTATTGTTTAGATCAATCTCTTTAGGGTTAATTAAATGTAAATCTTTAGGTTTAATAATTGATGAAAATGGAACTTCATTAAATAGAGCATTTCTTGAATCTATAATAGTGTGAACCGGTATAAAGTCATTTGGATCTATAATATAAAACCTATAGATCTTGCTAAATTTCGCATAACCTACAAATATGCTTTCTAGGCCCCTTTCACCTAGCTTTTTCCTTTTGTTTCTCGGCATAGAGTTAATCATTTCTTGCAGAATTCTATTATTCCTTTGCGCTACATCATTTAATTGTGGTGTATATCCCGCGGTGGCCTCATCTATGAAACCATTAGTTTGAAAATAACCCGGATTGTAATATTTACCACATTTATCCGTTCTTAGTCGTTTTACATGCAACAGATATACATAGAAATATCTAAAGTGATCATCTATAAAAGTTATTCACTATGAATGAACTCAAGAATTGAGTGTTCCTTTATATGCTTTTAAAGGGTTTCCTTGTTATCTTTTTTAGCATGCCTGTATGACACTTATCTTTAGGGATTTCAAACATTGGTATAATATCATGCATAGACATATTTAATATTTTATTGTAATTAATATGACACAAATGACACAAGCAAAAACTAGAATCATTCATAACATTCAAAATCAAATCATGACATGTTTGTCTTAAAACATAACTTAAATAAATTATTAATCAAATAGCATCTACCAACATAAACAGACTTTATAGAAATAATACACCTATAGAACTCAAACACAAGCTTGTAACCCAAACGGTTCAAGGTTGGCCCAAATAACATTTCTACTTATTTCGGGAACATGATACACATCCTGTAGGATTAATATATTTACTGATGTAAACACTAGTTCAACTTGTTCTTTCCCTTGGAGCTTGATGGACGAGTTGTTTCTCATGTAGAGAGCTTCTTAATCTACAACCTTTAAATAGGTCTTAAAGTGCCTTTCCTTGTCCACATGCCTAGAGGCCCCTTAATTTATCCACCATGAAACTTTATCTTGCAAAACATTCAAACTTGCATAACTTTGATATAAATCCAATTCGAAATAAATCACTTTATGAGGTAGTACTTTTAATATTTCGATCATTGTTAGATGATCCGTTTTACTTCTTTTCCTCGAGGGACTTCTTCCTACGCTTCTGAAAGTAACAGTCCTTCTTTTTGTGTCCTATATTTCCATAATCCAACAAGACCTATCGTGTTGTGTGGTCTTTGCGGCTTCTTCCTTTTGGGATGAATTGACATGTTGGTCTTTTCACTTTCCCTTTTTATAAGGACTTTTCTCAACCATGTTGATTGATATGATATTAGGATTTTTAGGTCCTCTTTCTCTTTAGCCCTTTACTCACTTCAATTTCAAGATGAGTACCTAATTGATTTATATCAATAACTTGTTTCTTATGGTTTAGAATTTTCTTGACATTATCTCTGCAAGAATAAGTAGTTTATCAATAATACTTGACAAAACTAACGCTTCATCCATTTTAATATGATGATGCTTTAAGTTGGAATAAATTTGTTGCAACTCATGGAATTGATCCATGATAGGACGGGAATCGACAAACTTATAATCATTAAAATTGGAGACAAGAAATTTCTTACTTGTTGCATCCTCTACCATGTATTTACCTTCAAGTATGTTCCACAAATCTTTTGCGAATTCCACGTTTTGATAAACATCAAATAATGAATCAACAATATCGTTTGATATATGACCATGACAAATAAAATCATTGTTGTCCCATTTATTTCCTTTGCGCATCTCCTCCACCGTTTTTTCTTCTTTCTCCCCTGGCCTTCGTGTAGAAATTACATACGCTACATTGAGAACGGTGAGCAAAATTAGCATCTTCTTTTGCCATCTCCAGAAATTAACCCCCACAAATTTTTTTTGTTTAACTAATTCCCTGTCGTCTCCTAAGACTTCACATCTCTTAAGACTTTCTAACGCTTTTAGATTGATAAATCTAAAGTAACGCTTTTAGATTGTTACGTGCTTTATATAAATAAAACTTGAAGAGATTACAAGCACCGAATTCAGATTACAAGTCTTTGCAACCTAATACAAAATCTAGGAATTGAAACTACAACGAATTAAATAACTTCAAATAAATAAACAACCTTAAGTCAAAGATATTTTAAGACAATACTGTCTACGAAAACTTGATACCAAATTGAGGCACTATCTAGTTTTCCTAAAAGCCTTCCCCCTACTTGGTGCTTAGGCTCAAAACCTAGAATGCACTTTTGAGATACAACGGTTTGTAATTAATTATAAGCACCATATAATTGATCTTTGTGAAGTAATAGAGATTATATTGAGCAAGTTTAGAATTCAAATGAAAAGTTTCTAACTTCCTTCACACTTGAGAACTTGTAGAGAATAATAGCTTGGGGAGAAAGAGAGAAAAATACAGCAATTACTTAGGGAATTAAAAAATTGTGCTTAAGAAGTATAAACAACCTAATAAAAATTAGGTCGTTAAATTATAGTAATAATAACTACCCTTAATCCCATGATTACTCATTTCCCACTTATTTAGCAAATAAATTAGGAAAATATATTTTTATTTGATAAAAAAGATATAATCGTAACTTTAATTAAATTAAGCCATAAAATAGCCATAAAAATAGCTTTAATTAAATAAAGCCATAAAAGTAGCCTAATAGTCCAAGAAAATAGACTTTTCCTTTTTATATTTTTTGGACATTAATATTATATCTTTTTGTTCCACTATTTTCAGAGTACTTTTGGTTCCACTATTTTAATATTACTTACCATTATTTTTCATGGAATTAAATTTTAGTATAATTGGAACTTATATTTATACTTAAAAATTTTTGCCTTAGTATATGTAGTATAATTAAGACTTTTACATTTCTATGTCTTTTATACTTTAAATTATCCAACAAAGTTAGTTATCCTTTTTATAAATATTATTGATGTAAAACACAATGAAAAGTTTTTGATTGAAAGAAAAATAAATAAATTAAAACCAGAATTTGTTCAATCTATTAAACTATTTATTATTCTTTTTTTTCATTGAATAAAAATAGTATATTGGTTGATTAAATCAATAGAACTTTTTTACTATAGGGTCACTTGGATTGAAAGTAAACTTTTAAGGAGATAAAAGAGTCAAACTAATATAACAAAGGTAATTAAAGATGAAAATGAAGTTATTGAAATAATTGTGATAGAGGTAGAATGAGAGTAAATTAAAAGGATGAATAAAAAAAGAGGTTAATTTCCCTAATTTAGAGGTAAAGAATTCCCCTATCCTCCCTAAAGGTAAATTTATATCTCAAAATAAGGAAACTGATTGCTATTTTCTCTATTTTTCATTATTTTATAATTAATTGTTCTATCTCTCTAACAATCAAATTACTTTAATTGTCTATGAAACTAACTTTATTTTCTAGTTTGATTTTTATTTAACCTTTAAAACATTTGCTCACAATGTAAGCTACTGGTAAAACATATTTTTGAATTTCTTAAGTGGATTGGTATATTAAGGACTTTCTTGTTGATGATGCAATCAAAGTGTTTAATAAAATGTCTAACCCAAATTCAATTGTTTGATTTTGATTAGTATTTGGATTAATATGATTTTTATTTGTTTTTGATTAGTATTTTATTTTGTACTTAATTTTAATTCATTAGTTATTTCAAGTTTATTTTTACTTGTGGATTAGTATAGTAGTGTATTCTAATTAAGTTTGATATTACGTTAGTATTTGTATTGGGTTTACCTTGATCAACTCAAAACTTGAAAAAACATGCTTTGTTTCATAGATTATTAGTTAGTGGTAAATTTTGATTAAGTTTGACGGTTTAATATTCCCTTCTATTCAACTTATTAGTCTCATTTACCTTTTTTATATTTAATAAGGTAATATTTTAACCTTTATATTTTTAGTTGTACATAATTAAAAATTATAGAAAGTTCGTCACTAATAATCCATGCTTTGATATAAAACAATCACAAATTCTTGTGAGAAACGGTCTCTTTAAGAGAATATTTCTAATTGGTTGGCCCCAAAAGAAATATAGAGTAAGTTTTTCGATAGGCATTAAACATATTATAAATAGGCATTTAGAATATTGTAAGTATTTAAGTACTTACTCGATGGGTATTAAGTATATTGTAAATAGACATTAAAAATATTGTAAGTAAACATTAAAGATATGGTGGGTAGGCATTTTAAATACTTTTTTGGCGGCCAGTAAGTATATTGTAAGAAGTCATTAAGGATAATGTACGTAGGTATTCATGATATAGTAAGTACGCATTAAGAATTAATGGGCTGGACATGAGAGACATCTCTCAAAAAGACGGTCTCTCAGGAGTCCGACTGTAAAACAATTAAGATCTTAATTGACTATTTTTTAACTTAAAGATTGGAAATAAAATAATTAAGAGTGATAAAGCAACAGTGACTAAAAAGTAAATAATAAGGCAAATAGAAAGGATAATATTTGTTTATATAGATTAAAATGAAAACTCTTAGTAGATAATTAATTTAATTATAACATTCTTCGATATTACTTTTTAAAATATAAATAGTTGACATTACTTTACATGTCTCTAATGTTGAGAATTGAGAGAATTTAGGACATTATCCAAGTAGCCTAAACATATATCAAGCTAGAACACAACAAACGAACTAAGAAACACTTTGCTCGATTGGTTGCTCGTTCGAGCAATAGGGTGCTCGTTCGAGCACTCTAGTGTCGTGCTGTCAGTTTGTTCCAAAACCTTATGTTTTATCCAAGTAGCCTAAACATATCCTAAGCTAGAACAAAACAAATAAACCAAGAAACACCATGCTCGACTGGTTGCTCGTTCGAGCAAAAGGGTGCTCTTTCGAGCACTCTTGTGTCTTGCTGTCAGTTGGTTCTAAAACCTTCTGTTTGATGTTTTGGAGTTTATCTCGTTCGAGCATTTTGGGTTCTCGTTCGAGTACTTAGATATTTTTGTGTCAGAAAGTTTCTGGAAGTTGATTTTCCTTTTCCTTAGGCTCGTTCGAGCACCTCAGAATAGTGCTTCTGTTTGTGAATCAAAACTTCGGTTCATGGAGTATTGCGTTGTTATGAACTAATGTTTAATGTCATTATTAACTGATAATCATCAGTTATTATTGATGTGTCGTTTTGGATAAATTCATATGTCACTTCAACTCTATAAATAAGAGTGGGTGCATGGAAATCATTTACATCTTGGAATATCAATTTCTGTCTCATCCTTTTCTCAATCCTTGAAACATAGAAGAGAGTAATTTTTTTGGGGGAATATCACAATAAGAAAGGTTGTAGTCGCCTTCAATCTATATCAAGATTTCTGAGTGACGTTCATCGTTGCAAATATATCTTCTCTACAGTGTTGTTCACTTTGTGGTTCATTCAAGTAAGGAGTCTATTGTCATACACAAAGGAGTCTATGTGTAGTTTATTTTCCAAATCATTATTTGTAATATTCTATTGTGATATTATCTGCGATCATGGCAAGCGTCAAGGAACTCACTTCGAACTTCATGAAATTGGACAAGTTCTTGGGTGTGGATTTCAGAAGATGGCAAAAGAAGATGCTAATCCTTTTAAATTTCTTAAATGTAGCCTATGTGATAAGCACTCCGAAACCGGAAGAGAAGGAGAATGAAACTTTGGAGGAGGCAAGGACGCAAAACAAGTGAAAGAACGATGATTTCATATGTAGAGGACACATCCTCAATGGTATGTGCGATTCTCTTTTCGATATTTATCAATTTCAGGAATCCGCTAAGATATTATGGAATAGTTTAGAAGATAAATATATGTCGGAAGATGCAAGTTCTAAGAAGTTTTTAGTTAGTAATTTTAGTAATTACAAAATGTTGGACAACCATTCAGTGATGGATCAATTTCATGAATTACAATGCATGTATAATAACATAAAAGTGCATGACATAACCGTGGATGAAATTTACATAGTTTCAAGTATCATAGACAAGTTGTCAAACACTTGGAGGGATATTAAACATACCCTCAAACAGAAAAAGAAGAGATTACTCTCACGGAACTCGCTCAACATCTTCAAGTTTAAGCAAGTTTAAGATAACTTCAAAGTTCAAAGGGGGACAATCCCAATCTTTCAACCATCAACATGGTGATAGATGATGAAAAGGCTTCAACATATGGAGACAAGAGGAAGAAACCACAAAATCCCAAAGGAAACGGCAAAAAACAGGTTAATGATAATGCTTGTTAGGAATGTGGAACGCCCGGACATCGCAACAAAAATTTCTTTGTGTTTAAGAATAAACTTAAGAAGACGAAGGGTAATGCTTCTACAAGCAATAACCCTCCTACTAAAGGTAATCTTGCAATTTTGGATGAAAATTCTAGTTTGAATTTATCTTCCATGGATTCTAATGTGAATATTGTGCAGGATGATGACATGTCTTAGTGGATCAATTCGGGGGCCTCGAGACATGTGTGCAAGAGTAAACATTGGTTCAAAACTTTACACAATGTTGTGGATGGAGAAAATCTCTACATGGGAGACAATTCATCAATTGAAGTCCATGGCAAAAGACAAGTGGAACTCTTGTTTACATCGAGAAATACTTTAGTCCTTGAGGATGTATACTTTGCTCCCGATATTAGTAGGAATCTTGTTTCTGGTTCTATCTTAAATCAATTAGGATATAAGTTAGTGTTTGAAGTCGATAGATGTATAATATCTAAGTGTAACTTGTTTATAGGTCGTGCTTATTTATGTTGTAATTTGTTTAAAGTTTCCTTAAATTGTAATCCTAAAAACATGATATGTAATATAAATATGTGTGATGATTTACATTATTTATGGCATCTTAGACTGGCACATGTTAACTTTGGTAAAGTTTCTTTTATGTCTAAGCATGAGTTGATACCTTTATGTGAAAAAAAAATCTGAAAATAGCAAAACGTGCATGCTTAATAAGATCACAAGAACGCCTTTCAAAAGTGTTGAAAAATCTAAAATTTTAGAACTTCTACATAGTGATCTTTGTGACTTCCATAGTACACCATCATTAGGCAATAAAAGATATGTAATTACTTTTATGGATGATTATCCAAGATTTTTCTATGTTTATCTTTTGCATTCAATAGATGAGGCACTTAACTCTTTCAAAGTTTTCAAGAATGAAGTTAAACTTAAATTTAATGGTAAACTTAAGAGATTAAGAACCGACAAAGGAAGAGAATACTATAATCCTCATTATTTCCAATCAATGGAAATTATACATGAAATAACCATCGATTATGCACCACAATCCAATAATGGTTCCAATCAATGGAAATTATACATGAAATAACCGTCGGTTACGCACCACAATCCAATAATGGGGCGGCATGGAAAAACTAAACTCTTCAACAAATGGTTAATTCCATGTTGTCATACTCAAATTTGAGTGATGGATTTTGGGGAGAAGCAATGTTGACCGCATGTCACATTATAAACCGGGTTCCGTCAAGAACCAATAAGGAAACCCCTAATGAATTATGGTACATGAAGAAACCAAACTTAAGTTATCTTAAAGTTTGGGGTTGTAGGGCTATCATAAGGGTACCCGGACAAAAGAGAAAGAAACGCGGTGAACGAGGTCTTGAATGCATCTTTATAGGTTATGCAAATCAAAGCAAAGCCTATAGGTTCTATGTTATAGAACAAAATGACTATATATCAATCCATTCGATGTTTGAGTCTAGAGATACAATATTTGATGAGAATAAATTCTCATCAATTGGTAGACAAAGAAATCTACAAATAAGTACCGATGCCAACGTTAAACTTGAAAATATTCAACAAGAAAATCTACATGAAGATGACGTTAAACTTGAAAATATTCAACAAGAAAATCTACATGAAGATGACGTTGATGAAACTCAACAAATTGTCTTGCAAGATACTCCCTTGGATGAAGAAAATATTCCTAGAAGGAGTAAAAGACAAAGAAAAGCAAAGACTTATGGTCTCGACTTTCATGTGTATTTAGTAGAAGGTACTAGAAATGACGTTCATTCTAGTGTTCCATATTTGTTAAATGTGGAAGGAGGCCCATTGACGTATAGCGATGCTATGGCATCACAAGATGGTTCCTTTTGGAAGGAAGCTATTAGTGATGAAATGCATTCAATCATGGGAAATAATACATAGGTATTAGTTGATTTACCTCCGACTTGTAAGTCGATTGGTTGCAAGTGGATCTTTCAAAAGAAGATGAAAATTGATGGTACTATCGATAAGTTTAAGGCTCATTTAGTGGCACAAGACTTTTGACAAAAGCATGGTATCGATCATTACGATACATATGCACCAGTTGCAAGAACAACCACCATTCGGTTGTTGGTAGCGTTAGCTTCGATTCATAATCCAGTGATTCATCAAATGGATATTAAAACCGCATTTTTATATGAAGAACTAGATGAAGAAGTCTACATGAAGCAACCCGAAGGGTTTTTTTAAAAGGACATGAAAATAAGGTGTGTAAACTAGTAAAGTCATTAACAGACTAAAACAAGCACCGAAACAATGGCATCAAAAGTTTGATGAGACAGTTTTGTCCTTTGGATTCAAATTGAATCAAGTAGATAAGTGCGTTTATAACAAATTCAATGGGCAAGGCAACGCAGTCATTATATGCCTCTATGTTGATGATATGCTCATATTTGGTACTGATTTAGTACGGGTTCAAGAGACAAAAGAGTTTTTGTCAAGTACGGCTAGCGTCTGCAGGAAAGAAAGCAAAATGGTTACAGGAACTCATGTTTGAGATACCAATATTACCAATGCCTATATCACCGGTGGCAATTCATACAAATTGCAGGACGACATTGAGGAAGGCTTATAGTCAAGTGTATAACGGTAAATCTCATCATATTGCTCTTAGGCATAGCCTAGTGCAAGGATATATCATTAATGAGGTCATAACTCTTGATTATGTGAACACTAAGTTCAATTTGGCTGATTTCTTCACTAAAGCCATGAGCAGGGATTCAATTGCAATCGGTTTACGCTAACTAAAATTCAATTAGAAAGCCCAATTCACGCACGATTAACATTGTGTTTGAATTCAATGTGGTCAAATTCTTGTAGATTTTTGTAAGCAGCAAGTTTTAATGACTCATAGTTGCTTTAGACTGTGAATAGCGAGGTAGTCGTCAATTAAAGTTCTCAAGGCCCAGAGTTTATGAGCTCTTGGTGAAGTATCCATTCGCGAGGATATTTTATACGTAAGGAGAACATACCTATATAAGTTTGAAGGTTTGGCCGCTTCAAGTAGTCAAGATTAACGTATAGACTATGATAAACTTATGAATAGATATGGACATTGCCATTATATTGTGTCATAGATATGACATTGTGTTATTTGTTCTATGTGTACTTCATCTTCAAATGGTCAGAGGTGCTATATGATTCCAATCCACAGGGATATCATTATAACATGATCGTTTGTTATGTGTGTTGTACTTGGTGTTAATTCAATCCGCAGGGGCATTAGCATTGATGTATAGAATGTGATTTTAAGATCAATTTTTGAGAAAGAGAAAAGAAGTCCTAAAGGCTCTAAATGGGGGAGGATCGTTGAGTATTTAGAGCATGTAGGATATTATCCAAGTAGCTTAAACATATACCAAGCTAGAACACAACAAACGAACCAAGAAACACCTTGCTCAACTGGTTGCTCGTTCAAGCAATAGGGTGCTCGTTTGAGCACTCTTGTGTCATGCTGTCAATTTGTTCCAAAACCTTCTGTTTGATGTTTTGGAATTTTTCTCGTTCGAGCACTTTGGGTTCTCGTTTGAGCCCTTAGAGATTTTCGCGTTAGAAAGTTTCTGGAAATTGATTTGCCTTATGCTTGTTCGAGCACATATTGTGCTCGTTCAAGCACCTCAGAACAGTGTTTCTGTTCGTGAATCAAAACTTCGGTTCATGGAGTATTTTGTGTTGTTATGAACAAATGTTTTACGTCATTATTAACTGATAATCATCAGTTATTATTGATGTATGGTTTTGGATGAATCCATATGTCACTTCAACTCTATAAATAAGAGTGATTGCATGAAAATCATTTACATCTTGGAATATCACAATAGGAAAGCTTATAGTCGCCTTCAATCTATATCAAGATTTCTAAGTGAAAACACATCTTCTTCTCTACGGTGTTGTTCAATTCGTGGTTCATTCAGGCAAAGAGTCCATTGCCATACACAAAGGAGACAGTACAAAAATCATCTTGTATTTGTAGTTTATTTTCCAAATCATTATTTGTAATATCTAAATCCCTCCTTTCCATGTCCTAAACAGATTTATTATTTGTGAAACAAAGATAAAATTGAGAGTAAGAATAGAGTTGTAATTTTGCTACCAATTTTCTACCTGTTTTACTCAATAATTTAAACTCTAATATTAAATTTCACCTTTTCTTTCCAACTCTCAACTCCTTTTAACCAAACGTCCCCTAAATATGAGCATATTTTATATAATAAACAATCGGTTGAACTGCACAAGTCTATCTTTTAAATCTTAAATCAACTCTAAACGCAACAATAAATTTAAAGGTTCTGTGATGAAAAAAGTAAATTGTCATCATAATTAAAATCACAAATTGTCAGATAAGATCAGAGTGTAAAAATGGTTGAATTTGAATAACAATAGACTGAAGTTGTAACCCATTAAACGTTCAGCCGGAGAAAAAGAGAAAATCAGATGTTCAATTATTATTATTAATAATAAAAGAGTACTTGTTTGATACGCCTGCCGTCTTTATACATTCACTCAAAAAAATGCATGTCGCAGATGGAAAACTACAAGGTAGATGAAAAATATAAAAGCAAAATTATATAGCCTCATAAGTTAAAAATGAAGCAAAGCTGAGACATTACAGGGTCCTTTAGGCATCCACTTCAGCCTTGATCTCCTTCTGAAGATCCTCTTTGTACTCCTCAAATGATCCTGGAAATGTTCTAACACTTCCATCTTCCACTATCCATAATTGACTCCTCTCTTCATCTTCACAAACACGTGAAATCAGCCGTGAGTCGTGACTAACCAACACAACGCCCCCAGTAAACTCGTCTACAGCATCTGCAAGAGCATCAATACTTTGCATATCCAAGTGATTTGTAGGTTCATCTAACAGCAGAATATGGGGTTTCGACATTGATATGGAAGTAAAGACAACCCTTGCTTTCTGACCTCCTGACAATTTTGCAATTGGGGTAAGGTGGTTATGACTAGGAAGCCCGAATTTGCCTAGCTTAGCTCGAACAGCTTCTTGCTTGCTCATCCCTTCTTGCTGTGGGTGTAAACGAAGGAGATACTGGACAGGAGTTTCATCCATTATCAAAAGATCAACAAAGTGTTGTGAATATCTTCCTATTCTCAACGCCGGACTCCTCCTCGACTCACCTTCAGTTGGATACAAATCACCTGCCAAGAGGTTGAGCAGGGTTGATTTTCCTGCACCATTAGGTCCCACAATAGCAACACGGGTACCCATATCAATACCCACGTCAACATTAGAAAGCTTGAAGTCAGGTCGATTTGGATAGCTAAAACTGACTTCAATGAGCTGGAGGAGTGGAGGGGTAAGTTCAGTGGGTTCTGGGAAGTGAAACTCTACAGTATAATCTCTCCATTTGCTCGGGGCTTCTTGCACTAATTCATCTTCATCCACTTTTCCTTTATTCCTTTTCTTGGATGCTTCCTTTGATGCGGCAAATTTTGCTCTCTCCTTCACCTTTTGCTGCTGAGCCTGATTTCCAGACCTTTTTGCAGCCTTCAATTGCTTTTCATAAACTTCATATTTTTTATTGACTTCTTTTCGACGCTGTTCATATCCACTCTCAAAATCATCGAAATTACCTCTGTATAAATGAAGCTTCATGTCATGAAGATGTATAATTTCACTACAAACAGAGTTGAGGAAATCGCGGTCATGAGAAACAACTATTAGAGTTTTCTTCCACCGACATAAATACTCTTCTAACCAAAGGACTGCCCTAAGATCTAGATGGTTTGTAGGTTCATCAAGCAACAAAAGAGTAGGCTGCATAAAAAGTGCTCTAGCTAGTGAGATTCTCATTCTCCATCCTCCACTGAATGATTTCGTAGCTCGTGCCTGCATAGCTTTCGTGAACCCTAAACCAGCCAGAATTTTAGATGCCTGGGCCTCAGCAGCATCTGCATCCAAGACATTTAGCTGCTCGTATAATTCAGCTAGTCTCTCTCCTGTGTCATCCCCTTCATCATCTGCTAAATCATCTGCAGATGCAGCATTCTGCAAGGATGCAGCCTCTTTCCTTAGTCTCACCAATTCTTCATTAGCAGAAATAACAGCTTCAAGTGCTGTTCTATCATCACCAACTATTTCTTGTTCAACCAGTAAAACATCAATATTCTTAGGCACAGGAACCTTTCTCCAAGCTAAAAGCTTCAAAAGAGTAGACTTCCCTTTCCCATTAGGTCCAACCAGACCATACCTCTTTCCATGAGAGATTTTCAACGATGCATTCTTTAAGAGATCTTTTCCGCGAGCAGAAACAGAAAAGTTCTCAAGAGTTATATCTTTGACATTAGCATCAGCATCATCTCCACCCTCAAGCGTAGAAGCACGACTTCCAATGACAACAGTAAATGCATCCCGATCATCCTTCAAGGCCTCCTTTTTGGCCAATGCAGCAGCCTGGGTGGCCAACATGTCTTTCTTCTCCCGTTTTTTCAACTCTTTATCAGTCACTGAAGTTTCGAGTATCATGGACTCTGCCTTTCGGCTATGATTGTTTTCCTGTTGTAGCTCTCCTTCTGAGCCATAGTAGTCATCATCATCATCATCCGATGGAGGAAGATCTATATCATCTGTATAAGATGAAACAGCTTTTGCCTTAGGTTTGCTAGATGCAGCAGCCTTTTTTGGTTTATCTGTCTTTTGTTCCATGTTAGCAAGCATGGCTGAAACAGACAGCTTCTCTTTCTTCCCCTCCTTAGAAGAATGACCTTTTGTTGAGGTTCCAGTATCATCCGATTTTTTCTTTCCCATTTGAAAGGATAACTGCATCAAGAAAATCTGCTCAGCATTCTCAATGTTTATTTATATATCAACTACCATCTGCCACATCATATTAAGGTAACAATATCATATAGTCATTTTAAAGAATGCTGGTATTTAGATTATTGGTTATAAATCCAGGTAAGGTAATCAAAATTGACTAAAAATATAAAAATTAACTACAAATATAGTGCGCTTCAACTGAAAAAGATGATGTGGAACTAGAACGAGTTAGAACGGTCGGGTTCACATTTCGATTGGTACGACCTCGTTATTTTCGGTATTTTCGGTATTTTCGGGTTAGAGGTCAAAATTTCGAATTAAGACCCACTCGGGTCAATTTCAGGTCGGATTAAAATTTTAACCGTCGTTGCGGTTAGTGAGACCCTCAACTCAAGAAAGAGCTATAATGAAAACAAAAGACCCCTGAACATGCCATAGGCAAAACAAATAGCAAGACAAGGTAAGGTAACACATGCACTAAGACTAATAACATAAACTAAAAATAAATAAATAACAATAAAGGTACGAAAAGTAATCATGGAAAAGATAATTGGCGATGGTCTAGGACAAGAGCTTGACATCTCCAACTAATTGTATCACTAGTAATTGTATCACTAGTCTAGTCATTAGAGAGTCATATCCTTCGTATTATTCTTGTATTTAGATATGAGTTTCCAAAGACGAGCTCTTTGTCAATTCTTTCGAGCTAATTCTGTAGTTTGGTAGTTCCTGGCCGAAAACATTTGCAAACATATTTCTCCAATCCTAACGTTATATTGTGGGTGCAATTGACCCAATGATTAATAGAAGCAGTTAGTTATAGTAAAAACCCTTCCCCAAATATGAATCTAAATCATGGTAGTCCATAAATTTATTGTATTTAGATATATGGTTCTCTACTCACTGATATGATCTATTTTTCAAGTAGAAACTATCTAACAAGTTACAATCCTTGCCCAAATATGAATCCTCCAAAAACACCACTAAAGAAATCCAACCATTGTATTCCCTCTACCCGCTTGAGTTTGCCCCCTCAATATCAAAACGCTCTCATGACTCTTAGTTCAATTAAGACATCTTAAAGCACAAGAAACCTATTTCCATCCAGCATGTATCATCGAAAACGCATCTCACGAACAAAAACAACATATCATTTCTTGACTCGGTGATTACCTCCTTCAAAGTAACAAAGAGTCTCATCTTTAAATTGCCACAATACCCACAAAAACGCCAATGGCAGATAAAAAAAACACAAACAAAAAAATCATTGTCAACAATTTAAATAAGAGGATTAAATTCAACATTATAAATATGTCGATTGTCCACGCTCAGATTTTGAATCAAAACAAATTGTTCGCAGTAGATATTATATCAAACAATTATTTCATGTTCAAAAATCAAGCAAGTAGAAAATGAATCAAACAATCATCCAATTATTCACGTTTATGAATCAAAATATTAGCAAGAGCAATCAACTAAAACTTTAAGGAAAAAACTCAAAATCGAACAGAAATTTTTTTAATCAAAAAAAAAAAAAAAAAAAACTAACCTTTTAGTTTTAGCAGTTGATTATGCAGAAGAACTAACGAGAATACAGAGATATTTAACAAAGAATCTTATGAATTTCTCGAGTTTGTGTTGAGCTATGGAGTTTTGTCGGCGATGAAGTTCGTGTGCGGTAGATGTTAAAGCCAAAGAGTTGCGGTGCAGTTGGGACTCTATCTTAACCCGGAAAGAATTTAGGTCACGAATAGCGAGCCGAATAGAAGAATACCCTTAAAAAAGTCTCCAAATTTTTGTTTTCAGGTATGTTGTTTTCATAACGAATTCTTTTATTTATATCGTTAATTTTGGACAAATATAGTCTTAATCATCCTCACTTTTATATTTTAATAATGCTTAAGATTTTCATATATTTTTCACTAACTTCATTTTAATATTTTATAAAACTTTATGGTCCCCTTATGTTTTTCATTAACTTACTAAAACATTTTTTTATCAGTTATAGTCTCCATTTTTTTCCACTAACTTTTTTTAATATTTTTTTAATATTTATGGTTTCCTCTTTTCCTCCATTAAATTTATTATTTAATAAAATAATATCTCCATGATCTAAGAGATTTTATTTTTCTTAATTCCGTGAACATTCCTTATAAAAACTTTATTAAGAAACGGGAGGAAAGAATTTTTCAAAACAAATTCTCACTGCGAACTATGGTGTGCTTTATTGTTTTCAAGAATTGTTGGACTTTTTGTATTGAAAATTGCTAGTGCTACTTATTTTTCTCTGAGTAATAATTGTATTAATATAAGAGTTTTATTACTATGGTGTAATTGTTGAAATTGTCAAATGGGTGGGTGGATGTGGTATGCCTTACTTCATACTTATATCCACCTTAAATTTTCGTACCTAACCCATCACCATGGTGGTTATAATTGTTATATCCACGCATCTGAGTTTGTATTTAAACTCAGCCTGTCAACAGGGTATAACCATTATGTGTATACTCACCTTAAATTCACTCAAAGTTTACGTTATATACTTCATAAATCGTTAAAAATTTACATTTAATTTTGTTTAAACCATACAATATAATAAAATAAAATTAATATCCTTAATTTTTAGTAAATAATTTAATTAAAAATATATAAAAATAGATATAAATAGTATTTTGTAGATATAGGTTGGGCGACTATAGGGCGGGGTGGATGGATATTGAGTGGGGTGGATGAGTATGGGGTTGGCCGGGTGAGACCTCATACCCACCACCTACCCACTATTCACGGCGGGTAGGGCTTTCTACTTCCATACTCACCCTTTACCCACTAAAATCATACGCAAACCCACCCCAATGATGTGCTTGTTTTAGAGCATGTTTACAACCCCATTTTTGTGTCAAGTCTTGTTGTTTTGTATCGATTTTGCATACTCGAAGCATTATTTCTCCTTTATCTTGTCTTCTAGTGTTTTGAGATTGTTTTAGATGATTTTTGGAGATTCCATGCTTGATTGGCGTGAGTTCGGGCTTAGACACCTATCTCGGAGCTTTAACATGACAAATCAAGACTATCCCGTAGTCTCAGCAAAGTTCGTAAGCTTGTAGAAGCTGCATCAGCCCTCAAAGAGGAAAATTGAAGGTCATTCGGCCGAATACCACTACCATTCGGGCGAATGGTAGTCGAGTACTCACCAGTGAGTTTTGCCAAAGTCCTTGGAAATAGCGAAAGAAGAATCCTTCGGGCGAATGAGTTTCATTCGGGTGAATGGCCCCTTTAATTTGGGCGAATGGCACCCAAAACATTAAGTTGCTCCAAAATCTTTTGTTTATGCCGAATAGAGAAGCGTTCGGGCGAAGAGTAACCATTCGGGCGAACGGACCCCAGCATTCGGGCAAATGGACCAATTTTTGCGCGTCAATTTTCTTTTCGATCAAGTTTTGAAGCTATTTTAGGGATTTCGAGACTGAACTATGTTCATGGACTTAGCAAGATGATCAAGATAACATTCATAGCAATGCTTCATATGACACTCATGATGACCCTCATCAGAGCTCAAAGTCCCTTTGTGAGCCAAGGTTCATTCATCATCTAGCAAGGGAATTGAGGCCTCATGTTAGTCCAGTACAAACTACTTGTGACTCTCATCAAGGCCCAATGCCCAACCTATTAGCAAGACAACCTAATGCTCAACAAAGCCAGCAGTAGCCTATGACACAGAACCAGGACAATGTCCAGACTGAGGTGAACAATAGAGGGCAAGCTTGTGAAGCAGCCTGGACAGAGTTAAGCACCTTTGAGGAGAGCATGGAGTCATTCAAGATCCATGGTCCGTTCATGGCCCAGGCCTGCATCAGTAGCCCAAAACAAGTATAGTCAACACTAGCCAAGATGAGCCTGGCAAGCAGCCTTGTGTACTAGTTTCTGTTATATTAGAAGGGGATTATTAGTTAAGTCCCTTTAGGATGTTTTAGATGGCACGCCTGTTTTTAAAATAAGCCTCATAAGGCACGTGCATGCTCATTTTAAGTCCTATATATACATAGGCCTCCCATGTATTCAAAACATTCAGTTTTCTGATATTTATGAGAAGTATTTTTCTTCATTTATGAATTGTGATCACAAGGGAATTGGAAAGCTCCAATTCTAACCTGTGTGCCTTGCATTGTGAGTGAAATATTCAAGGCCATAGCAAGATTCCACCAAACTTTTGGTGAGTGAAACCATTCCAAGGGTGAGAGGTGAACAGCCTAATGAGTGAGTGAAACTGAGAGGGTTTGCATCAAGATCAATCCCTATATTGATGATATCTTGGTGTTTCTATGTCAAGATTGGTTTGTAACATTTCGTGCATCAATCCTCACTGTGTAAGGAAGGTTCTTGATCCAAACATAGTGCATTTGGTATCAGAGCTTTGCGTTTTAAGGGTGTAAAGTGTTCAAGATCAAAAGAAAGTGAACACAGTTTGCATTAACTGATCCATTACCCAACGTGGGTCAGAAGGGGGTCATGTGATCTGTATCTTCCCCAATTTATGTTTTGTTTTATCCTTTGTTGTTTTCTAATAAAGTTGTTGATATTTGGATTGAAATTCAAACGTTTAAACCAATTGGTTTAGACATACACTTAAACAAAGCCAATTTTGAGTTCAAGAACTCAATTCTTGTTTGTTCTGACATAAGTGTTTGTGGATTTGTGTTTTCAATGGCTGGAGTCATGAGTGTGGAGGAAAGACTGAATAAATTTACTGCATTAGTGGAACAATTAGTGTTACATGCCCACAATACGGGAAGCACTCCCACTGCACACACTCCACAACAAGTGGAACCCAAAGGGTTAGATGACAAGACCATGAGGGTGGATGTGATGGATTTCGATGGTATCTCAAACAATCCTGAGGATTATATAGATTGGGAGGATAGTCGTGACCGTTATTTTGATTTTAATGATGCCCTTGATGAACACAAATACAAGATTGCTAAGGTTAAACTTACCAAACTTGCAGCCAGTTTGCTTGAAGGTATACAGAAGCAAAGGGGGAAGGAGTAAAGGGCCAGGATTGACACTTGGGTTAAACTGAAAAAACACTTGAGGAGGAAGTATGTTCCCTCTACATATAAACAACAGCTATATGTGAGCTGGGGTAATTTAAGGCAAGGAAATAAAACGGTATCAGAATATATACAGGAAAGAGAAAGGCTAGTAGTACTCTGTGATATCGATGAGCTTGAGGAGATGAAGATAGGCAGGTTTCTTGGTGACTTAAGGGAAGAGATCAGGATAAATTAGAGGCTGTGCAGAATTTTACATATAAAGGGGCTTGCAATAGTGCTTTAGTCTATGAGAAATATGCCAAGAGTAAGCCAAGCTATAACTATAATAGGATACAGAAACCTATAGTCACCAAACCCACTACTGCACCACAGAACAAACCAAGTAGGGGTGAAACCAGTAAGACTGTGAGTAAAACCAACACCACACCTAAGGATGTCATTTGTTTTAAGTGTCATGGTCATGGACATTACAAAAGTGAGTGTCCTAATGCCAAAGCTTTCACCCAAAGGGAGTGGGCTAAGATACAAGAAAGAACAGGACCCAGGGCTAGATTAGTCTTGATTAATGTCAAAGAGAAAGTAGTCTTACCCTCTACCCCAAAAGATGAGTATGAGGGCACCTTCAGGGTGAATGATCTAGGAATAATGGAGAAGGATGAGGGCACTGAAAGTGATGAGAATGTAAAGATAGTTCCGCCAGAGGAAGAGCACTATGGAATGTTGATTAGAAGGAGTTTTCATGCCACACCAAGAGTAGTCAAATCTAATTAGAGGGAGAATATATTTCATACTACGTGTAGGATTGGAGATAAGATTTGTGCAGTGATCATTGATGGAGGTAGTGAATCCAATATGTGAGCAGGGAGTTAGTAAAAGATTTGGCCCTAACCACCACACCTCATCCCCACCCTTACAAGTTTAGATGGTTGAATGATCAGACAAGCAACTTAGTGACGAAGCAGTTCTTAGTTAGTTTTAGCATAGGATCATACTAAGATCAGGTGTGATGTGCGAGATATGGATGATTGTCATGTGCTACTAGGAAGACCATGGCAACATGACAGAAGGACTAAGCATGATGGGTTTACTAATGTGTATACTGTGCTACATGAGGGGAAGAAGAAGAGCATGTTATCTTTGCCCCCACACAAGACCATACCCCCCTCCTAAGCCTAAGCAACTAGTGCATTTAATCAGTAGGAAAGGCTGTGAGAGGTTGGTTAGAAGTGGAGACCCTGTCTTCATTCTGTTTATCAAAGAATTGAGTAAAGGAGAGAACCCTATGCACCCTAGTATAGTTAAGTTGTTGGCTGAGTTTCAGGATGTGTTTCCTAAGAAATTACCCATAGGACTGCCAACGATTAGGGGTATTAAGCACTAGATAGACCTGGTTCCTGGTGCACCTTTACCTATTAAGCCTACCTACAGAAATAATCCTAAACAAACCAAAGAGATGTAGAGGCAGATGACTGAGTTGATGAATAGAGGGAGACTTTAAGTCCCTGTGCTGTGCCTACACTGTTGGTGCTTAAGAAGGATGGCACATAGAGGATGTGCATAGACAGCAGGAGTGTTAATAACATCACCATTAATTATAGGTTTCCTATACCTAGGATAGATGACCTCCTAGATGAGTTAGCTGGTGCACATTGGTTCAGCAAATTAGATTTGAGAAATGGTTACCACCAAATTAGAATGAAGGAGGGTGATGAATGGAAGATAGCCTTCAAGACTAAGTATAGGCTGTATGAGTGGCTTATTATGCCATTTGGGTTGACTGGTGCCCCAAGCACCTTCATGAGGTTAATGACTGAAGTCTTAAGACCATTCCTAGGAGAATTCATAGTGGTCTACCTAGATGACATCTTAGTTTATAGTGGTAGCCTGGAGTTACATCTGTTACATTTGAGGAAGCTATTTGAAGTATAAATACAATGTTTATTGTATTGTAACACATATTTGATTTTCAAGGTTTGAGTGCGCATGTTGTCTTTTATTCATCTTAGATTCATTTGATTTTTTATGGTTTATTATTATGTAGTTTCTAATAAAATTTATAACTAGGATGTTGTTTGTAAAATATTTCTTTTATCACACTTTTTTTGAAAAAACTTCTTCAAAAAAATTTGAAAAATATGAACTTGAAAAAATTAATGGAAGCATATTACTAAAAAAAATTAAGTTAGGTTTGTGACTTGTGTAAGTATAAGATAAATAACACAATGAAATGCAAGGGTTTGGGATGTAAGGGGAAGAAACAAATGAACAAAGAAACACAAAAAAATAGAGCGCAACATAATAAAAGAGCACACATACATATTTATGAGGTATCTAATAACCTTCCTCTTAAACAAAGATTCATTTCCTTAATATATCAACATAGACAAATGACAAGCCTCACACAACCTTTGAGAACACTGTGTCAAAGTAAAGTTTGAACCTTTCATGTCAATCTCCTCAAATGCTCTAATACATGTAGAATGAACTCTCTTAGTTGAAATCCTAGTTGATTCTAAATTCTAAGTATTAGGCTCTCTCTTATGTTCTAATGATGTTCTAAGACCCTTATATATAGTCTAAGACATATTAGAATCCTTAAGATCAAAGGCTTTGATGTCAAAGCAAACCCGGTAATAAAACAGAAAGTCAACAGAATTCTGTTGCACTCCGCTCGACTAAGCGCCCAGCTGCTCAAACGGGTCAAGCAAGCTCTTCCGTAGTCTACTGCCTTTGTGTGACCTAGTTTCTTGGTCGTTCATTGTTCCTCTTGAGCCTTCCCCTTATCAAGGCACTCCATGTCGTGCCCAGTGCTCTTCAAATCATCAACATTTTACTTCATCAAGTGATCCAAAGGTAATTCTCCCATACTCCATGGCTTACACTTCATCAGTCTCAACTATGCATGCCATTGATTAATCTATTAGGTGATAAAAGTCACCTCCAACACCATGATCTTTTGGACTTTCACGAAAATCTCCTCCTCAGGCCCAAATCTCTCATCATTACACCAGTGGAAAAAAACATATCTGCTGCGTGTCATTTGCTGCGGTTTTTTATATACGCAACAATAAACAGGAAAAAATTTTTTTAAAAAAAAACAATCAAGTGTTGCGGTTTCCTCGATGCCCGCAACAAATACTCATTGAACAGATCAAATGCTGCGGTTCTTTGTGAGCCCGCAGCAAATAACTCCATCAAATGATGCGGTTTCGGTTATGCCCGCAGCAAATAGTGAATCAAATGCTTCGGTTCTTTTTATGACCGCAGCAATAAACGAATTTAAAAAGGCACCTTTTAACGTATATTTTCATAAACGCCCTACTGTTTCATGCATAAACCACAACACACTCACAACGGTTCTTCTTCCTTCGAAATTTCTCAAACTTCAAACGATTGTTCTGTGAACTTCAAACATTGAATTTTCATGAACCCCCTTCTTGTTCATCATCTGCTCGACTATATTCTTCTTCTCCCACGACTTCTACTGTTCATCATTCTTCAAAACCCTTTGAAACCAAAAGCATTTGGTCTTGTTCATCTTCAAAACTCACGAATTAAGGTATTATTTATCTTTTTGATTTCAATACATACGAAAAACCTTTACAATGTGGTTTGTTAATATACCGCATACGAAAAACCTTCAAAACTTAAAGGTCTTGTTCATCTCCTGCTTTAAAAAACTTCTAAGTTTTTTGCAAGTTCAATACATACAAAAATTAGTGCTAACTTTTTTTTCTTTGTAGATTATTACATAACCCACAAAATCAAGGTAATTTCTATTTGTTTTGTAAATTTACAAGTTTATATTTTTATTGTTTCACTAGTAATTTAGTAATTTAGTTAAAAATGTGGTTTGTTCATTAATTATTTGCATATTTAGTAATTATTTGTGAATGTGGTTTGTGTGGTTTGTTAATTATTTGCATATTTTGTTAAAAATGTGGTTTGTTGTTATACTTGTCTTTAATTATTAGAATTAGAATACTTATATTTCTAAGGTTAAATGCTTTAATTTTATTATTTATATTTTGAATATGATTTTATTTACAATGTAGTGCTTAATATTAAAGTATGAAGTATATAATTAGAATATGTTTGGTTATATAGAATTAGAATATGAAGTATATGAAGTGTGAAGTATACAATGTTAATTATTCAAAGTATATATTTTAGGGTTATATATGTTTGTTAAAAATAAGTATATATGTTAAAAGTTGTGTATTAATTTTGTTTTGAATTAATTAATCACACTAATTAGGATGACAAAAGATCATTCTTAGATATATGGAAGCATTGAATCGTTGGAATTTATTAATGGCGTATTAGAATTTTGTAGTATTGCGGTTTAACATCAAGTTAGCACGGGGGGAGTTGGTTTTTATTGCCCATGTGTCACTTGTGGCAATGTATCAAAGGCAGATAGTGTTGATATCCTTAGGGAGCACATACTTTGACGTGGGTTTAGGCCTCAATATCATGTTTGGGTTTGGCAAGGTGAGGAGGGAGTTTAAAAAGAGAAAAGTGTTGTTGAGGACGTCAATAATGTGGTTGATGTCACTGAGGAAGTAGTAGACCATGTTGATGGGTATGAGATAGATGAAGAGAATGTCAACGAGGATGTGGATCGTGTTGATGAGATGATGGAGGGAATCGAGGATGAGTTAGGAAAACGTCATCGTGTTTTTGACTTGTTGACAGAGGCTTCTTAAAAGCCTTTGTACCCTGAATGTACAAAGTTCACCAAACTAACAGCAGTGTTGACGATTTTCAATATTAAGTCAAAGTTCAATTGGAGTAACGCTAGTTTCACAATGTTATTAGAAGCGTTAGGTGAGATGCTTCCTGAGGTAAATGAACTTCCAAAGTCGACATATTATGCCAAAAAGCTCATGTGTCCTTTCGGCTTAGAGTACTAGAAGATTCATGCGTGTACGAATCATTATCTGTTGTATCGGAATGAAAACGAGAACTTAGAAGAGTGTCCTAGGTGTGGGTTATCGCGCTACAAGCTTAAAGGGGCTCGGGATGCTAAAGGGCCCCCGGCTAAGGTATTGTGGTATCTTCCAATAATACCTAGATTCAAGCGCTTGTTTTCTATAAAGAAAGATGCGTTAAATTTAAGGTGACATGCAGATAGGGTGAAGAAAGGTCACTTGCTCACACATCCATCTGATTCTCCGTAGTGGAAGAGTATTGATAGGTTGCATAAGAATTTTGGGGATGAGGTTCGTAATTTAAGGCTCGGACTGTGTACGGATGGAATGAACCCATTCGGCAATCTTAGTTCTCAACATAGTACTTGACCGGTACTGTTAGTGATCTATAATTTGCCACCTTTGTTGTGTATGAAGCGTAAGTACATTATGCTTTCGCTTCTTATCTCGGGTCCTAAACAACCTGTCAATGACATAGATGTATATCTTGCACCTCTCGTTGAGGATTTGAGAAAGATGTGGGATGAAGGCGTTTCCGTGTTTGATGCATATGCTAATAAGGAGTTCACCTTGCGTGCAATGCTTTTATGCATTGTTAATGATTTTCCGGCATATGGCAACTTATCGGGGTATAAGAAAAAACGGAAGAAAGCATGCCCAATATGTATCGATGACATGAAATCCACGTGGATTCCTAAATGCAAACACGTATTCATGCACCATCGAAAGTTTCTCCCATGAGATAACCAATATCGTAAAAAGAAGAAGATGTTCAACGGGGAGGTTGAGGACCATGTAGCTTGTCGACCTTTGACCGGTTATGAGGTTTATGAATAGTTTAAGAGAGTTGAGACTGTATTTGGTAAAAACAGGGCAAGTGCAAGGGGGTGAAGACCGATTATGGAAAAAAGAATCAATCTTTTGGAAGCTTCCATATTGGAGAGATTTACAGGTTAGGCATTGTCTTGACGTTATGCATATAGTGAAAAATGTATGCGATGCCACACTCGGGACTCTCATGAACATTCCGGGTAAGAAAAAGGATGTTAGAGCCATGCGAGATTGGTTTGAATGTAAGGGTCTTAGTCCGGAGTTGTGGGTACATGTTAAGGTGAGTAAGAAAAGAAATAGAGCTGATCAAGTTGGTGGCAGTAACAAGGGAAAGGGCGGTAAGAAGAAGATGAGTAATGACAAAGTTTATTTGCCTCCAGCTTGCTACACATTGTCCAAAGCAGAGAAGTGGACATTTTGTGAGTCTTTATATGGCAATAAGATTCCGTCTAGGTACTCATCGAACATGAAGAGATTTGTGACCCTCAATGGTGAGCTGAAGTTGGGAAGCATGAAATCTCACGATTGCCATGTAATGATGCAAGTGTTCTTACCAATTGCAATCCGTGGAATACTGCCAAAACATGTCAGATATGCTATTACCGAGCTATGTTCATTCTTCAACACAATTTGTAGTAAAGTTCTTGATCCCTTTAAACTTGATGCTCTTCAAGTCGACGTGATTGTAACTTTATGCAAGTTTGAGATGTATTTTCCACCTTCTTTCTTTGACATAATGGTTCATCTTATTGTCCATCTCGTTCGTGAGATCAAGCTTTTGGATCCAGTTTTTTTAAGGTGGTGTTATCCTTTTGAAAGACACATGGGTGTTTTACAAAACAAGGTGAGGAATCCAGCACAACCCCAGGGGAGTATTATTCAAGGCACTGTGAGCGATGAGATTAGTAACTTTATAGCCGAGTATTTGGCCATGGCAAAGCCTATTGGACTTCCCACCTCTCGACATGAAGGAAGGCTTGAGGTAAAAGGAACAATTGGCTCCAAATCGGTCACACCTCCTCGATACAGCCTTCTATAAGCACACTTGTATGTGTTGCATCATATTCCGGAAGTTCATCCTTTTTTGAGTGCCAAGGATCAAGCACCGGTTGATGCTCAATTGGTATACTATGGGAGAGTACATGAAATATGGGAGTTTGACTACTCTACTTTCACTATTGGTCTTTTCAAATGTATGTGGGTAGATAATAATCAACGATGCATAAAAAATGACGACCCTTGTGGATTCACTCTTGTAGACTTAGCTCGTTTGCGTGATAGTGAGGAGCCATTCATACTAGCCACACAAGCCAAGCAAGTATTCTACATTGTAGACCCGTCTGATAAAAAATGGTTTATTGTTGTACCAGGAAAAAGAAGCACCCTTGGTATAGGTGATGTTGAGGATG
>NC_080054.1:11838916-11856416 GCF_026212465.1 Amaranthus tricolor
CAATAAGAACCGTTAGAATTATATTCTTAAAACTCTTAGGAAGTGAAGCCAAAAGAAGTAGGGCTTTCTCCTCATCAGAAAGCTTCTCATCTGTAATGACTCGTCTTAATATAGAGTGTATTGGCGGAAACAATACACTAAGTTGGGTCACTAAACTTTCGGAAAAAAAAAAATTATAACTTCGAATAAAATAAATCAAAAAGTCATTACATAATAATCCAGGGAGTAAAACACTCCCACAAATAAAAAATAAAACATCTAAACTTCAACTTAATGTTCTATCCTTCTAGGTAACCCTACACTCTCTTAGTCTTTTTCCCTAGTCGCTCCGAGTGAATTCAATCATCACCTACAACAACTAAATAGCAAATTACCACTTAGTGGCCAGTAACTAGACTGTCCTAAACACGAAGGTTCAAATTTAAACAATGGACTAATGCGAGGCTTAATTAAAATTCAAATCAATTAACAACTATCCAACCATACAAGCCAAACCGATAGAGTCAAATAATGTTGATCAATTCAATTAATACCAAAGTAGGATAACCAAATCAATTAAAACCAAGGATAACTTTTCCAAAACAATTTAACAAAACCAAGTTAACAATATTTTCAAGTCGTACTTGGAACGGACGCAGTGAACAAATTCGCGGCCCACTAAGCCTAGATAAAGTCAGGGCGAACCTCGGGTCAACCACAATGATATAACCCTATCTAAGAATGGCCAATCAATCTCGTTTTCCGAAGATCCAGCATAACGAGAACGACAACTAAATCTAAAACTAATCTACTATAGACGTGCTGTCCAATCGAAGGAACCACTATGGACTTACCCAACAATTTCCAAATAACAACAAAATCAATGTTCATAAGGAACAACTATGGATTTACCCTTAAGAACCCAAAAGCCACAATGACCATTTCCAAAATACCAAAAGTCCTAGGGAGTAGTTCAAAACCAATCAAGCTCACTATTATACAGTTTAAGTTGTAATGTCTGAGTTTGGAATAAGGATAATTCGAACTTAATCAAGAATACACCTTATAACAACTCTTGGCAAGAATATACTACAGACAGTGTTATTTTATTCTAAAGTATAAACTTGTCGACGAGCAACAAAACAGTTTTATAAACCATCACAATAAAATCACATAACCATTATAATAGTCAACAAAAGTCAATGGTCATGGTCAAAGTCAATGCCAAAGTCAAGTTCTCTATTTACATGACTTTAACAACAAATGATCATAAACTACCTAATTAAAATAAATAAGTAGTACATGAAATTAACACATAACCAAGCAATTAACATGACCAAAATTAATGAATCAATAAATAAAATTAGATTTTAATTCTTCTTAACCTAAATTATTTCACAAAATTTAAATTAACTAGTTTAAGCCATTATTAAGTAATAATTTTGTAAAATTCAATCCAAATTCATTAAATTAAATATTAAATAATTACCAACTAATTAGATATTGAATTAGATCACATGAAATTAGATTTTAATCTTTTAGCTAATTCGCTTAACACTTTGCTCATAAATTAGTTAATTTAATTAACCAAAATGAAACTAAACCAATTATATTAAATAAGTTTACTAAAATAATTATTAGACTTAAATTAATGATAAAACTTAATTTCAGACTCAAATTTAAATAATTTACGTGGCTAACTAATAATAAAATAAATTCTGGAAATAAACTGTCAATTAATCGCAATAGTTGAATAATTACTAGAAATTCCATTTTAATTAGATTAATTGGCCCGAATTAACCAAAGTTAATTTACACTATTAACTACTGATTATAACATATTTTAGTGTAAAAATAATGTGGAAATAAATTAAAATCAATAAATTACAGCCAAATTACTATTAATAAAAAGTGCAGATTTTCCAAATTTTCATAATAATTTAAAATAAAATTATTCAAATCACGAAAATTAATTTTAACCAATCCTAAATTAAATGTATGTTATAACACATCATAGAAAATTAAAATAACAATAGTACATGCACGAAAATAATTAAAGCAAAATTTACAATATAAAACCGAATTAATCAATTTAAATTTTAATTAATTCTAAACAAGACTTCTATGTTTAATTAAGAAACTAAGTGAGGAAAAATCTAGTTACCTGCATAATGGAGGAAAGTAATAATCTTTAGAAGATTAAAGAAAACTCCAAGAAAATCTCCCAAATTGCAAAATAAATTCCTTGAAGTAAGCTTGAATAATTCAAAATAAGTCTTCAAAAGTAGCCCAAAAATATGATAATATTTTGGCACTTGAAGAAAAATAAAGCAAGTATTTTGTTATGTTTTTTTTTTTGAGAGAAAAGAATAAGAGAAAGAAAGTTTATGAGCTTTATGAATGAATGAAAAATTACATAACAACAGGCTAGTATTTATAAGAGGGGAAAAACCATCCCAAAAGACTTCTCATAATGGCTAAAAATTATGTGCATTAGGGAGTTCAATCAACTTGAGGAAAAGAAAATGAAAATATTTGAAGGATGTTCATGCATTCATTCCATTCTAGAATGTGCCAAATAATTAAGCATGAATTAGAATCAATTAATCTAATTAAACACTAATTTTACACGCCTATCATGATAATTGTTGGCCTCTTAAGGTTTTGATGATGACTTCACTTTTAAATAAACAAACATATTTTTAGAGATTGTTTTGTAGGTATATATCCGATTTAGTTTGAATCGTTGATGAAGCCTATGACTTGGTTCGTAGAAGATGTACATATCTTAATATGTCCAAGATGTTAGATAAGTGTTATAATGTTCAAAGTAGACGTACAGTCTACTGTTCCTAAAATGAACATTCTGACTGAAGTTGAAGCTGGAGACAGTACGTTGTTCCTACGTAGCAGGTCTGAAGAATAGCATCGACTGAAAAATTGCGAATTAATTATTTTCTGTTTTTAAGTTGATGTAATGGTTTAGAATTAATTTAATTGCTTAATTATTGATAAATTGGTTGGCAAATCTATTTTTAGGTTTTCTAAAAATAGCCCAAGACTTTTTCTTTATTAGATTTAGATCTCCTATTTTTTAGGATCTTATGTTTTAAACTCCTATGCTATTTTTAGCATTAAGGAAACTGGTTTTTCTTTGAGCAAATAACAGCCGGACACTTTCTTAATTCCACCACCTTTTGTTTTGAAAACGTAGGGTAGTGGAGGTATGTGTGCGATAGTGGACGTTATGGTTATGGTAACTGCTGGCTGTTCCCTCTATAAATAGAAGGAACTTTGCTCGAACCAAAAGACATTCAAGAGTGTCCATAAAAGGGAGATCAAATTAAGAAAAATATTTTCAGTTTTTACATGACAATCAACTTATTATATTTTTCTTAAGTAATTATTTTAATTGTAATCTTCTTGAGAATTGGCCTTGTAAGGGTTGATGTGTGATTTGTTGTAATTAGACTTGTGGGAAGTCTAAGGGAATTAGAGAAAAGAAACGTGAGAAGAGAAAGAGAAAGAGAGAATAGAGAAAGAGAATTAGGCCTAGAGTAGAGAAGCTTCAAGTGAAGCAAACATTGTTTTGTGTAATTGTAATTAATTGCCTAAACATAGTGAGAATTTTGAAATCCCGGGGGGTCGTGGTTTTTCCTTCTTATTAGGCCAAGAAGGTTTCCACGTAAAATCTTTGTCTCTTTTTATTTCTTGCTTAAGTTTAAGTTTTATTTTGTGAGTTAAAATTTCGCAAGTTAGAGCAAAAAAGTAGTACAACTCAATACACAACAATTCACCCCCCCCCTCTTGTTGCATTTGATCATCTCTTCATATTCCAACAATTGGTATCAGAGCTCTGTTCCTCATTTAATCAGGAAACCCTGAGAGCAGTATCCTGTTCCCACAGAAATGTTGAAGATGAACGAGCGCATGGAAGAGGGGTACTCCACACAAAGGCCACCCATGTTTGATGGGAAATTCTATACTTACTGGAAAAATAGAATGGAAATCGTCATAAAGGCCGAAAACTATCAAGTTTGGAGAGTCATTGAAATTGGAGACTTTGAGGTGACGACCATCAACTCCAACAATGAAGCTGTTCCAAAACCAATCACTGAATATGAAAAAGAAGATTTTCAAAAGATGGAGATGAACGCTCTTGCTATCAAATTGTTTCACTGTGGTCTTGGACCCAATGAACACAATCGTATTATGGGTTGCAAAACTGCCAAGCAGATTTGGGACCTGCTGGAAGTTACCCATAAATGTACCAGCGAAGTGAAGCGCTCCAAGATTGACCTCCTAATGTCCAAATATGAAAGGTTTGTTATGGAACCTAGAGAGAACATTCAAGAGATGTTCACCAGGTTCACAAATATCACGAATGAATTGGTCTCTCCTGGTAAAATCATTCTCGTTGATGAACAAGTTAGGAAAATACTTAGGAGTCTTCCTCAAGACGAACGCTGGAGAGCTAAGGTCACATCCATTCAGGAATCGAAAGATTTCACCAAGTTTAATTTGGAAGAGTTGGATGGTTCCCTCATGACTCTTGAATTGCATTTGGGAACAGCTGACAATTCCCGAAACAAAGGACTGGCTCTGGCAGCAGATGATAGTGAAGAATCAGAAGCTGGGGAAGAGGAAGCTGCTATGTTGGCACGAAAATTCAAAAAATTCTTCAGGAACAGCAGATATGGAAATCAAAGGAATAATAAAGAAAAAGGAACTGCTAACATGAAGAAAAATTTTGAATGCCCCAAATGTAAAAGTACTGACCACTTCATCAAAGATTGCCCTCTATGGAAGAATGAGAAGGGCAAGGGAAAGACAAGAGAAGCTGGAAGGATGCCTAAACAAGGAAACTTCAGAACTGATTTTCGAAAAGCTATGATCGCAGCTTGGGGTGATAGTGAAAGCGAAGCTGAAACTGAAGCTCCAATAGAGGAAGAAATCGCAAATTTGTGTCTCATGGCATCTCATGAAGAGTCTAAGGAAACAGAGGTAATGTCTTCTAGTCCATCTCCTAATCAATTGTCTAACCTAAGTAAGAATAAATTAATCAAATTGCTTTTAGAGACACAAGAAAAGTTGAATGAAAAAACAACTAAGTATCTCCAAATTGAGAAAGACGTTAACTTAAGTAAAGATCATATCTCATACCTAAATTCCTTTAGGATCGATGTGCAAAGTAGATTTTTTGATTTGTTAGATAAGAATATCATTTTAAAAGAACAATTGGAGAAATTAAAGCAGGATTTCATTATTCTTAACATTGAATTAAATCAAAACAAATTGCTAGGATTAAAATTGGTTGAAAATGATAAAACCACTCATGTGTTTAGCACGGAATTTCAAGAAATAAAATTAAAATTAGAATCATATGAAAAAGAAAATAAGTTTCTAAAAGATCAAATTAACTTAAGAGGAAAAGGAAAAATCAATGAAATTCCCAAATGGATTCTAAATGCTAAAACCAAGAGTAAAGAAGGTCTAGGTTATGTTAAGAATGAAAAAAGGAAAAAGGTATATGTAGATCTCCCTAGTAGTAAAATCTGTTCCTTTTGTGGTAAAATTGGACACCTAAAATATCAATGTGTAAAAAGGGAACAACACACTAAAGCAAATAAAACTTATGTCGAATGCATATGGATTGAGAAACATGATTCAATATAATCGACAGGGAACCCAAGGTTGACTGGGTTCCTAAACTTAACCATTAGTTTGCTTTGCAGGTTCAAGTGAGGGGGAACAACTCATGGTATCTCGACAGTGGGTGTTCCAAGCACATGACGGGTGATAAATCTAGATTTCTCTCACTTGAAGCGTATGATGGAGGAACTGTAACCTTCGGTGATAATATGAAGGGTGAAATAATCGCCAAAGGAAAAGTTGGAAGGTCAAACTCCCATGCCATTGACAATGTATTTTTAGTCGAGAATTAGAAAGGTAACTCTGTTAAGTTTACTTCTGAACGATGCATAATTTCTAGGAACAACACAGGAGACCCTGTATTAGAGGGAATTAGAAAAGGGAACACCTATGTGGTGGACCTGGACACTGTTCCCAGAAACAGTCTAACGTGTTTAAGCGTTATAGAAGAAGACCCACTTCTTTGGCACAAGCGACTAGGTCATGCTAGCTATTCATTGATTAACTCTTTAAGATCAAAAGACCTAGTAAGAGGATTACCTGCAATAAAATTCCTCAAAAATGAAATTTGTGATCCTTGTGCTAAAGGAAAACAAGTGCGGTCATCCTTTAAATAAAAGTTTCTGGTGACTACCTCTAGACCATTAGAATTAATTCATATGGATCTATGTGGACCTATGAGAACACAAAGTCGTAGTGGCAAAAGATATGTGTTTGTCATAGTTGATGATTTTAGTAGATTTACTTGGACCTTAGTTTTAGCAAGCAAAGATGAAGCTTTCGATGAGTTTGTATCTTTTGCTAATAAAATACAAAAATCTACCAATAATTTAATTGTTCACATTAGATCGGATCATGGCAAAGAATTTGAAAACTCAAACTTCATGAATTATTGTAATGAACATGGTATAAATCATAATTTTTCCGCTCCTAGAACACCACAACAAAATGGAGTGGTGGAAAGGAAGAATAGAACCTTAGAAGAAATGGCTAGGACCATGTTGATTGCTAGTGGTCTACCTAGGAATTTTTGGGCCGAGGCCGTTAATACTGCATGCTATATTTTGAATCGTGTGTTAATAAGACCAATCACTTCTAAGACACCCTATGAATTACTCAAAGGTGTTAAACCAAATATTTCCTATTTTCGTGTGTTTGGATGCAAATGTTTTGTTCATGTGAATGGTAAACGAAATAGAGGTAAGTTTGATGAAAGAAGTGATGAAGCAGTATTCCTCGGTTATTCATCACATAGCAAAGCTTACAGAGTTTATAATAAGAGAACAATGTGCGTAGAGGAATCTATTCACATAATTTTTGATGAAACTAAATTTTCAACAAGTGAACAGGAAACAAATAATATTAAAATAGGTCTTGCAAATTTAGAAGAAGATGATGAAGGAGTTAAAATGTAAGATCTAGGAACAGCAGGTGAACAGCCAATACAAGAAGAGGCAGGAGAAACCGACCAAGTCCAGGAACTACCAGCACAACAGGACCAGCAGACTGTTCCTAATCCAGCTGTTCTCGCAGATGAGTAAAATGATCCAGTAGCTGAACAAAATGCCAATCAAGATGTTGAGCCAGAACATGCTACTGTTCCCTCAAGAGAATTTGTGCCCAAACCTTGGAAATATCAAAGTTACCATCCTCTTGACCTGATTATAAGTGATATAAATAAGGGAACACAAACCAGATCCCAACTGAGAAACTTTTGTGCTCATTTTGCGTTCTTATCATCACTTGAACCCAAAAATCACGAAGAAGCTCTAAAGGATTCCGAATGGATAATAGCCATGCAAGATGAATTAAATGAATTTGAAAGAAATAAGGTATGGCACTTGGAACCCAAACCAAAACACAAGAAGGTAATTGGTCTGAAATGGGTATTTCGGAATAAGCTAGATGAGCATGGAATAATTGTAAGAAACAAAGCAAGACTCGTGGTCAAAGGGTACAATCAACAAGAAGGTATTGATTATACCGAGACATTTGCTCCGGTAGCAAGGTTAGAGGCCATTAGAATTTTAATTTCTTTTGCTGCATTTATGAATTTTAAACTATATCAAATGGATGTGAAATGTGCTTTCTTAAATGGATTTCTTGATGAAGAAGTGTTTGTTGAACAACCTCCAGGTTTTGAGAATACCTCCTGTCCTGATCATGTCTATAAGCTTGATAAAGCTCTATATGGCTTAAAGCAAGCTCCTAGGCAATGGTATGAAAGACTGTCAAAGTTTTTGATACAAAATAACTTTGTTAGAGGAAAAATCGACAAAACCTTGTTCTTTAAGAATAAAGGTTCTCATATTTTGGTTGTTCATATTATTTTTGGTGCTACTAATGATTTATTATGTAAGGAATTTGCTAACCTAATTGGCACAGAATTTGAAATGAGCATGATGGGAGAACTAAATTTCTTCCTTGGTTTACAAATTAAACAAACTGAAAATGGTATTTTTATTCATCAACAAAAATACATAAAAGAACTTTTAAAGAAATATGGACTAAACAACGCTAAAACCAACCATACACCAATGGCTACAAATGTTAGATTAGATGAAGACCTAAAAGGAACTAACGTAGATCAAACAATGTATCGAGGCATGATAGGTTCCTTATTATATCTAACTGCAAGTAGACCCGATATTTCATTTAGTGTTGGTTTATGTGCTAGATTTCAATCAAATCCTAAAGAATCACATCTCACGGCAGTCAAACGAATTTTAAGATATTTGAAGGGAACAGACGACTTGTCCCTATTTTATCCTAAAAGTGATGTTTATGATTTAAAAGGTTTTAGTGATGCAGATTATGCAGGTGATCTAGTTAATAGAAAAAGCACGTCAGGTATGGTACAATTTCTTGGCTCTTGTTTAGTTTCATGGAGTTCCAAGAAACAAAACACGGTTGCATTATCCACAGCCGAAGCTGAATACGTGGCAGCAGCAGCTTGCTGTTCCCAAATGCTTTGGATAAAACAGCAACTAAGAGATTTTGGTATTAAATTTAAATGTGTTCCTATTTATTGTGATAATACCGGTGCCATATGTATATCTAAAGATCCAGTGCATCACTCACGAGCTAAACACATACATATTAGACATCATTTTCTTAAGGATAATGTAGAAAACAAAAATATTATATTAAAGCATGTTAATACTAATGAACAAGTTGCAGACATTCTGACCAAACCACTTCCAAGAGAACAATATGAAAAGATGAGATTGGAACTTGGTATGATCAAGCTCCACTAAAGTTGGTTGCATAAAATTTCCAATGAAGCATCATGAAAAAAAGAGGGTCAGGAATCAAGCTCAAAATTTTGATTGAAAATCAATTATTGCATGGATCAGGTAAACACGTAATGAAGTTTGTACTATGAATATTTTCTTGTTTGCATGTTGTTAGTTTGATCAGACCACAGCAATATGTTCGTTATTTTCTTTATAATTTTTTTTTATATAATTCATCATTTTTCTATTTTGTTTACATATTTTATTTTAATATTCATATTTCATAATTTATTCATATTTCACATTTTTTTTGTACGGCCAACTTAAATTAAAAATAATGGGAAACGGTTTTCAATCCCATCTCTTCAAAATCTTTCCATATCAAACGCTATGATTAGAGCATTAAAGGGATTGGACTTAAGGAAACCGTCACTTCATCACATTATTAAACCCTTCTCTTACTTCACACTTCACACGCCTTCTCAATTCCTCTTCAAGAAACCGTTCTCCTCTCTATCTCTCAATCTATTCAACACTTCAAATTGAAAACCCCAAGTTCCTTAAAGAAAACCCCTAAATCCCGTAAACAATCACAGCCAAAACCTCTGAGAGTGGTTCATCCTCCACCATTACTGGATGCTGCACCACTCACCACCAAAGAAACCACAAATACATCACCCAAACAATCTACTGAACCTACTGGTACAAAACGCAAGATCTCATCACCAAAAGGTGGATCATCTTCCAAAGTAGTCAAACGTTTGAAGCTTGCTGATCCTAATAGTGCTGAAGAAGTTGCAAAAGAAATGTCTGTAGGATTTGGGTTAGACAAGTACTGGTATGATTCTACTTATTTTCCTAAATTGCATGACATTTTACAAAATCAAGAATGGGAGATTTTGATGACAAATTTTAGTTGCAATTCCATTTTCCCAAATCTTATGCGAGAATTCATTTCAAATTTCTCAAATGATTGTGGGACGTGTTCTAGTAGTGTCAAGAACATCAAAATAGAATTTAACAGTGCATTGTTGGGGGAATGGTTTAGTGTTCCTAATGTTGGTTTTGATACATATTGCGTTGGTACAAAAATAGTTTTTTTTGGAATTAATGAAAAGACAATTTTTAAATTTTTGGGGATTGAACAAAAGAAAGGGAAGATCAGTCAAAATATTCTTTCTCCATTGCATAAATTACTGTATAATGTTGCACGTAGATTTATTTTGCCACGAAACTCTAAAAGGAGTGAAGTAAGTTTACGTGATGCAACCTTAATTTATTGCATGGATAATCACATAAAGATAAATTTTCCGTCATTGATGATATCGCATTTGTCTGATTGTATTGAGAAGAAAAATTTTGTTTGTTATGGGGGGCTGTTGACTTGGATTTTCAGAAAATTTGGTATTCCATTGGAAGGGCTGGAGTTCCCAATGGGTCCCAATATGAAAATTGGTGCACGGTGTCTGAAAAATTTGCATCTCCAATTAAATGATGAAGGGGTGTTAATAAATGAATCAGAAGAAGTAATTGATGTAGGTTCTGATGAGGAGGAAATGGAGGAAGAAGAAGAAGAAATTGAAAAAGAAGTAAAAATAAAGAAAGAAAAAGGAGAAGAAAAAGAAGAAGAAAAAGAAAAAGAAAAAGGAAAAGAGGAAGAAGTAGAGGAGGAAGAACAACGACCTGTTCCCACTGAAGAAGGAAAAGAGAGGGAACAGGAGGAGGGGACAAGAACTGAAGGGGAACAAGGAGAGGAAGAAGCTTTACGAGAAGAAGTGCCTCATGATCTCTGTCATGATTCCAGTGATGAAGAGGTTGTGATTGCATTAAGGAGGAAGGGTAAAGCTATTCAAAGGAAGAGTAGGAGGCTTGCTTCAAAACGAAAGGCTGCAACGGTTGATGATATCACTTCTGAAACCATTCCTGAGCCTACTTTAAACGAACCTCTCTCACCCAAGCCAACCACTCCACCACCAAATCAAACTTCATCACCACCTCCATCACCTATTCACTTTACACCACCACCATTTCCATCATCTCCTGGTATTGGTTGTGCTGATCCTATTCCTACAACATCTTCACATTCTGTTCTCTCCAAGCTTAATGATCTACAGTCTCAATTCAGTGCTTTTCAAGATGAAGTTCGTGTCTCACTCGCTTCAATTGTTGATCAACTGACCATGATGGAGCATCGTCTTGGTGCAAAGTTGGATACAGTAGAAGTGCAAACCAAATATGTGGACGAAGAAGAGACTGCCCCTTGGACCCTCTCCCTATGTTTTTAAGATTTGATTGGCTGTTACATTTCACAAACAATTTCACCTTTTACTTTGTACCATCTGGGGTACATTGTTGTTGTAATGTTGAAGAATTGCTACTTTTCTTTCTTTGCTTTTATTAATGGTCTGTGACAACTAACTATATGCAGGTTTGAGTTTTATTCATGGCACTTACTCTTATTATTGTTTCTTGCTTTCATCACTGACAAATCTATATGGTTTGTGCTGAGGTTTGATAACCCCAATTCTTTTTGATTGATGACAAAAGGGGGAAGATTATGCACAAACTTAAGAAGAGCACTGAATACACAGTAACATATCTTGGTTGATTTATATTGTTTCTTATTGATGATAATATGCTGAGTTTATGCTAGCTTAATGATTATCTGTGTTTTCAAGTTGATGGATATTTACTTGTTTTTGTAAATTTGTTTTCAAGTAATACTTAATAATTTGTGTTAGTTTTATTATGTTAGTTTAATTATATCAGTTTAATTAATTTTAGTTTATTTCATTTAAGTTTTAGATTAATTAATTTTGAAAATTTTTAAACATATTTGGTATTATGGAGTAAATTGTTTTATTGTGAATGCTTGGTAAGTTATATTTTAACGAGTTAATTTGCTAAGTTATTTAGAGTTGCTTTAATCTCTAGTATGCTCTGAGAATTTTGTTTTACTCTATTTTACTAAAGTTTGTTTATAAAGTTTGTCCTCATCAAAAAGGGGGAATTTGTTGGCCTCTTAAGGTTTTGATGATCACTTCACTTTTAAATAAACAAACATATTTTTAGAGATTGTTTTGTAGGTATATATCCGATTTAGTTTGAATCGTTGATGAAGCCTATGACTTGGTTCGTGGAAGATGTACATGTCTTAATATGTCCAAGATGTTAGATAAGTGTTATAATGTTCAAAGTAGACGTACAGTCTACTGTTCCTAAAATGAACATTCTGACTGAAGTTGAAGCTGGAGACAGTACGTTGTTCCTACGTAGCAGGTCTGAAGAATAGCATCGACTGAAAAATTGCGAATTAATTATTTTATGTTTTTAAGTTGATGTAATGGTTTAGAATTAATTTAATTGCTTAATTATTGATAAATTGGTTGGCAAATCTATTTTTAGGTTTTCTAAAAATAGCCCAAGACTTTTTCTTTATTAGATTTAGATCTCCTATTTTTTAGGATCTTATGTTTTAAACTCCTATGCTAATTTTAGCATTAAAGAAACTGGTTTTTCTTTGAGCAAATAACAGCCGGACACTTTCTTAATTCCACCACCTTTTGTTTTGAGAACGTGGGGTAGTGGAGGTATGTGTGAGATAGTGGACGTTATGCTTATGGTAACTGCTGGCTGTTCCCTCTATAAATAGAAGGAACTTTGCTCGAACCAAAAGACATTCAAGAGTGTCCATAAAAGGGAGATCAAATTAAGAAAAATATTTTCAGTTTTTACATGCCAATCAACTTATTATATTTTTCTTAAGTAATTATTTTAATTGTAATCCTCTTGAGAATTGGCCTTGTAAGGGTTGATGTGTGATTTGTTGTAATTAGACTTGTGGGAAGTCTAAGGGAATTAGAGAAAAGAAACGTGAGAAGAGAAAGAGAAAAAGAGAATAGAGAAAGAGAATTAGGCCTAGAGTAGAGAAGCTTCAAGTGAAGCAAACATTGTTTTGTGTAATTGTAATTAATTGCCTAAACATAGTGAGAATTTTGAAATCCTGGGGGGTCGTGGTTTTTCCTTCTTATTAGGCCAAGAAGGTTTCCACGTAAAATCTTTATCTCTTTTTATTTCTTGCTTCTTAAGTTTAAGTTTTATTTTGTGAGTTAAAATTTCGCAAGTTAGAGCAAAAAAGTAGTACAACTCAATACACAACAATTCACCCCCCCCCCCCCCCCTCTTGTTGCATTTGATCATCTCTTCATATTCCAACAATAATAATGCACTAAAAAAGATATTTAGTCCTCCTAATTTAAAACTTGTTACCACAAGTTGGTCCAAAATAAATAACCTAGGACATATAATAGTAGTACATAAATTTAATTAAAATAATATATTAACTCAACAACAACAACAACAACAACAACAACAACAACAACAACAACAACAACAACAACAACAACAATAATAATAATAATAATAATAATAACTTATGCACATTTTAAATCACATTATAAAGCATAAAAGAGATAGTTATAATAAATCACAAATAATATCAAAATAAATTATTTTAAATTAAAGACTAGACTTAAAGAAAATTAACTAGAAAGAGGAATAAAATGGAAATTATTCCATAGAGAAAATTCGGGGCATTACAATCCTACCCACTTATAAAAAGTTTTGTCCTCGAAACTTACAAAGAGAAAGATAAGGAAACAAGGACGAAATAATTACGTTTGTTCGGCTACAAACAACTCGGGAGACTTAAGTCGCATTGACTCCTCAGTTTCCCAGGTGGCTTGTTCATACTTTTGACTACGCCACAACACTTTCACTAATGGCACTTCCTTTTTTTTTCAGAGAACGTGCCTGACGATCAAGGATTTTGACTGGCTTCTCCTCAAAAGTCAAATTAGGGTTGACCTCTACCGACTCTACGGCTATAACATGCGAAGGGTCACTTCGATAATGCCGTAACTGAGAGACATGGAACACATTGTGAACCTTAGATAGCTCGACTGGCAAAGCCAACTTATAAGCCACTTCACCAATCCTCTCAAGTACCTCATAAGGACCCACATACTTAGGGCCTGAGCTTGCCCTTCACACCAAATCTCATTATTCTCTTCATTGGGGATAACTTCAAAAGCACCTTATCCCCAAAATCATAAGTAATAGGTCTCCTACTCAAATCGACATAAGACTTTTGTCGATCCTGGGCAGCCTTCATCTTTGCTTGAATAACTTTGACCTTATCTACAGTAGATTGGATAAGATTGGGTCCCAACACCAACAAATCACTTATGTCGCTCTAGAAAGTAGGACTATGACATTTCCTGCCATAAAGAGCCTCGTAGGGAGCCATTTGGATGCTCACATGGTTGCTGTTGTTGTAAGAGAACTCTACCAAGCTTAAAGACATCACCCACGAGCCTTGGAATTCCAGGGCACAAGCACGAAGCATGTCTTCTAAAGTCTGGATTGTTCTCTCCGTTTGCCCATCAGTTGCAGCATGGAAAGCGGTACTCAACTTCAACTTAGTACCAAAAGCCTTTTGTAAAAAGGACCAGAAATGAGATAAGAACCTGGGATCACGATCGGACACAATTTCCCTAGGTATATCATGCAACCTTATGATTTCATTTGAATTAGCCTCCGTCATTTGCTCTATTGACCAAGTCTTCCTCATAGGAATAAATCTGGTAACCTTGGTCAAGCGATCAACTATTACCCACACTGCATTCAAGCCACCAACGGCATTAGGAAGCCCCATCATGAAATCCATGGAAAGGGAGTCAAACTTTCATGCTGGAATAGGAAGGGGTTGTAAAAAACCACCTGGCGTTTGATGCTCAATCTTCACCTTCTGACACACCAAACACTTGGCAACAAATTCAGTAACCTCCTTTTTCATTCAAGGCCACCAAAAGCTTAGCTTGAGCTCCTTATACATCTTCAAACCTCTAGGATGCACTGAATAAGTAGTGTTATGAGCTTCACTCATGATTTCATTTTTCAAAATCGAATCATTAGGCACACACCATCGCCCTTTGAACTTTATACTCCCATCCTCTGCAATATCAAAACTCTCAGCTCATCCTTGAGCCTTTGCAGCTCGAATCTTCCGAAGCTTAGGATCATTCTGTTGCTTCTCTCTTAACTCAGCATAAAGAGCAGGCTCAGAACTCATAGCACTTAAGCGAGCTTTAACCCCACCCAATGATACCACTTCAATTTCCATCATTCAGAATTCCTCACATAAGCCCTTGGAGAGAACCTTCATAAATTTCAGCAAGGGTCCAGGCTTTCGACTCAAGGCATCAGCAACCCTATTAGCCTTTCCTTCCTTATACTCCAAGGTCAAATCATAATCCTTGATAAGCTCGAGCCAGCGCCTCTGACGCATATTCAATTCTTTCTGAGTGAAAATATACTTGAGGCTTTTATGATCAGTGTAGATCTTGCACAGAACAGCATATAAATAGTGTCGCCAAATCTTTAATGCAAACACCACTGCAGCCAATTCAAGATCATGCGTAGGGTAATTCTTCTCATGAACTTTTAATTATCTTGAAGCATAGGCAATAACCTTACCTTGTTGCATCAACACACACCCTAGTCCACTCTTTGAGGCATCACTGAACACCTCATACTCCTCTCCTTCTATCGGCAAGACTAAGACAGGAGCAGATGTGAGCTTTTCTTTCAATAACTGAAAAGCCTTTTCGCACTCTTCGGACCATCTAAACTTGCAGTCTTTCTTCATCAATTTTTTCAGAGGTTGAGCAATAATAGAGAAGTTATGCACAAACCTTCAATAATAGCCTACAAGTCCTAGAAAACTCCGAACTTCAGTTACACTAGAGGGACTTGCCCATTCTCAGCTTTAATCTTCGCTGGATCAACCTTCACACCTTCCTTGCTAATAACATGGCCTAGAAATAATGCCACTTTCTTAAGCCAGAATTCACATTTTGAGAACTTGGCAAACCATTTCTGCTTCCTGAGAATGTTTAACACCATTTCTAGATGTTTAACATGCTCTTCTTCATCCTTCGAGAATACCAAGATGTCGTCAATGAAGACAACTACACATTCATCCAAAAACTCGTGAAAGGACCTATTCATCTGGTCCATAAACATAGTAGGGGCATTCGTAAGACCGAAGGGCATGACGAAAAATTCATAATGCCCATATCTAGTCCGGAAAGCCGTCTTTTGAATATCATCTTCCCTCATAGGGATCTGATGGTAACCAGACCTAAGGTCAAGTCTTAGAAAAGACACCCACGCCCTTTAATTGATCAAAAATATCGTCAATTCTTGGCAAGGGATATCTATTTTTGATAGTTACCTTGTTCAGTTCACGGTAGTCAATACACAGCCGCATACTACCATCTTTCTTGTTCACAAATAGAATTGGAGCACCCCAAGGAGAAGCACTAGGCCTTATAAAACCCTTATCGATAAGCTCTTGCAACTGAGTCTTTAACTCTTACATTTCTGAGGGTGCCTTTCTATAGGGGGGTTTAGAAATAGGAGCGGTACCTGGAATCAAATCAATTCCAAATCCTACATCTCTTCCAAGAGGGATTCCAGGTAATTCTTTGGGAAATACATCTAGATAGTCTCTGAAAATGGGAATGTCTTTAAGCTTAACACCTTCGAAGACTTCAGTCACTTTGCACAAGAAAACTTCATTCCCATTCCTTTGTATTTTCATCCCCTTTATGGTTTCTCAACACCACCTTCTTATCCCTACAATGGAATACAGCTCAGTATTCCTTCAACCAATCCATGCCGAACATCACATCAAATTTGTCCATGGGGAACTCTTTAAGATTTGCAGTTAATTCTACCTCGTTAATGATAACAGGAACGCTTCGAAAAGTGCGATGACAAGAAATTTTCTCCCTATTAGGAAGGGAGATCACAGATTTAACAGACATAGAAGAGTTCAACTTGGCTTTTTCAGTAAAGGAAGACGAGATGAAAGAAGCAGTAGCACCAGTATCAAATAAAACATAAGCAGGAATAGAGTTCACGAGAATAGTACCGGCAATGACATCAACATCCGATTCTTCCTCGGTTTCGGTCATATTATAAACCCTGTTGCGAAGAGGGGCATTACCACCAGTAATTGTGTTGCCTGCATCAGAACTCTTAGGGCAAGACTACGAACGGTGACCCTCACCATTGCAATAGAAACACTTGATAGCAGAACCATCACAATTTTTGCCAGGGTGCCAATCTTTCTGGCACTTGAAACACTTCTTCGGTCTAGAATCAGAAGTACTCCCCTTCTTTGCAGGAATAAGCTTAGACTTCTTGGAGGGGTTTGCAGTATGAAATGAGGGAGGGGGCCTCTTGGCTGTGAGAGCACGCCTAGTAGCTTTTTCCTCCTGAATTGCAGCATAAGCACTAAGGGCAACTTCATAAGCCCTCTGGAAAGTAGCAGCACCTGAACACATCACTGGTACCCTAATCTGGGCGTCTAACCTCCTCACATACAACCTCACTTTCTCAGCTTTATAAGGGATCAAAACAGCAGCAAAACGAGACAACTCTGTGAAATTGTCAGTATATGCTTGCACTGACATAGAACCTTGTTCCAGAGAGAAAAACACTTCTCTTTTCAGCCACCTCAACTCGTCCGGATAGAATCTCTCCTTCAACTTTGTGAAGAATTG
>NC_080054.1:11861367-11972561 GCF_026212465.1 Amaranthus tricolor
AATACACTATTTGGTATATTTTTTTGTATTAAAATGCTTAGAATTTAGAAAAATAGTCATATGCTTGGAATTACAGACAAAGTTGCGTTTTGTAGGCTTTTTTAAACTTTATTGGCACCTACGCGCTTATTATAGTTGAAACTTGGTTTGATTCGCATGAAACTTGGCACGCAACACTGTTTGGTATGTATCATTTTGTTTAAATGCTAGAATTTAAAACAATTGTCATATGCTTCAAATAAAGTGTGACGTTGCGTTTTCAAGGTTTTTAAAGCTTTTTTGGGACTTACTCACTTAAAGTCGTTCAAACTTGGTTTGTTAAGCATAAAACTTGGCACACAATTGTATTTGATATATATTATTGTGTTGAAATGGTTACAATTGAAAACAATAGTCATATGCTTTATATTACGTTCAAAGTCGCGTTTTTAAGGTTTTTGATGTTTCTTTGGCACTTACTCCTCTAAACTAATTAAAACTTCTCCTTTGTTTTGCATGAGACTTGGCTCAAAACACTATTTTATTTATATTATTGTGTTGAAATGGCTTAAAAGAAAACAATTAAGTTATGCTATTTATTACGTTCAAAGTTGCGTTTTTAAGGTTATTAAAGCTTTTTTCGGCACTTACTCGCTTAAAGTCGTTCAAACTTGGTTTATTAAGCATAAAACTTGGCACACAACGCTATTTGGTATATAGTATTGTGTTGAAGTGGTTAGAATTGAAAACAATAGTCATATGCTTTATATTACATTCTAAGTTGCATTTTTAATGTTTAATGCTTTTTTGGCATTTACTCCTCTAAACTCGTCCAAACTTCCTTTCTTTGGCATGAAATTTGGCTCACAACACTATTTGGTATGTATTATTTTGTTGAAATGGTTAGAATGGAAAACAATAGTCATATGCTTGACATTAATTGCGAAGTTGCATTTTTAAGGTTATTAAAGCTTTTTTGGCACTTACTCGCTGAAAGTCGTTCAAACTTGGTTTGTTTTGCATGAAACCTGGCACACAACACTATTTTGTATATATTATTGTGTTGAAATAGTTTTAATTTAAAACAATAGTCATATGCTTGAAATTAAGTGCGAAGTTGCGTTTTCAAGGTTATTAAAGCTTTTTTGGCACTTACTCTCTTAAACTTGTTCAAACTTGGATTGTTAAGCTTAAAATTTGGCACATAATACTATTTGGTATATATTATTGTATTGAAATTGTTAGAATTGACCAATTGTGATATGCTTGATAATACGTTCAAAGTTGCGTTTTCAAGGTTAATAAAGCTTTTTCGGCTCTTACGTCCTTAAAGTCGTTCAAACTTTGTTTGTTATGCATAATACTTGGGACAAAACACTATTTGGTATATATTATTGTGTTGAAATGGTTAGAATTTTAAAAAATCGTCATATGCTTGATATTACGTTCAAAGTTGCGTTTCTAAGGTTTTTAATGATTTTTTAGCACTTAATCGCTTAAAGTCGTTCAAACTTCCTTTGTTTGGCATGAAATTTTGCACAAAACAGTATTTGGTATATGTTATTGTGTTGAAATGAGTTGAATTGAAAACAATAGTTATATGCTTGATATTACGTTCGAAGTTTCGTTTTTAAGGTTTTAAAAGCTTTTTAGGCACTTACTCGCTTGTTGTCGTTTAGACTTGGTTTATTGCGCATGAAACTTGGCACACAACAGTATTTGGTATGTATTATTTTGTTGAAATGGTTAGAATTTAAAACAATAATCATATGCTTAAAATTTATTGCGACGTTGCGTGTTCAACGATATTAAAGCTATTTTGGAAATTACTTGCTTAATGCCGTTCATACTTGGTTTGTTTGGCATGAAACTTGGAACATAACAATATTTGATACATATTATTATGTTGAAATGGATATAATTTAAAACAATAGTCATATGCTTGAAATTAAATGTGAAGTTGCGTTTTCAAGGTTATTAAAGCTTTTTTGGTACTTACTCGCTTAAAGTCGTTCAAACTTGGTTTGTTAAGGATAAAACTTGGCACACAATACTATTTGGTATATATTATTGTTTTGAAATGGTTAGAATTGAAAACCATTGTCAAATGCTTGAGATTACGTTCAAAGTTGCGTTTCTAAAGTTTTTAAAGCTATTCTAGCACTTTGTCCTCTAAACTCGTTTAAACTTGCTTTTTTTGGCGTGAAATTTTTCACACAACACTATTTGCAATATATTATTGTTTTGAAATGGCTAAATTTAAAACAATAGTCATATGCTTGTTATTACATTCGAAGTTACGTTTATATGGTTTTTAAAGCTCTTTTGGCACTTACTTAAAGTCGTTCAATCTTGGTTTATTAGGCATAAAACTTGGCGCAATACACTATTTGGTATATTTTTTTGTATTAAAATGCTTAGAATTTAGAAAAATAGTCATATGCTTGGAATTACAGACAAAGTTGCGTTTTGTAGGCTTTTTAAAACTTTATTGGCACCTACGCGCTTATTATGGTTGAAACTTGGTTTGATTCGCATGAAACTTGGCACACAACGCTATTTGGTATGTATTATTTTGTTTAAATGCTAGAATTTAAAACAATTGTCATATACTTCAAATAAAGTGTGACGTTGCGTTTTCAAGGTTTTTAAAGCTTTTTTGGGACTTACTCACTTAAAGTCGTTCAAACTTGGTTTGTTAAGCATAAAACTTGGCACACAATTGTATTTGGTATATATTATTGTGTTGAAATGGTTACAATTGAAAATAATAGTCATATGCTTTATAGTACGTTCAAAGTCGCGTTTTTAAGGTTTTTGATGTTTCTTTGGCACTTACTCCTCTAAACTAATTAAAACTTCTCCTTTGTTTTGCATGAGACTTGGCTCAGAACACTATTTTGTATATATTATTGTGTTGAAATGGCTTAAAAGAAAACAATTAAGTTATGCTATTTATTACGTTCGAAGTTGCGTTTTTAAGGTTATTAAAGCTTTTTCGGCACTTACTCGCTTAAAGTCGTTCAAACTTGGTTTATTAAGCATAAAACTTGGCACACAACGCTATTTGGTATATATTATTGTGTTGAAGTAGTTAGAATTGAAAACAATAGTCATATGCTTTATATTACATTCTAAGTTGCATTTTTAAGGTTTTAATGCTTTTTTGGCATTTACTCCTCTAAACTCGTCCAAACTTCCTTTTGTTTGGCATGAAATTTGGCTCACAACACCATTTGGTATGTATTATTTTGTTGAAATGGTTAGAATGGAAAACAATAGTCATATGCTTGACATTAATTGCGAAGTTGCGTTTTTAAGGTTATTAAAGCTTTTTTGGCACTTACTCGCTGAAAGTCGTTCAAACTTGGTTTGTTTTGCATGAAACCTGGCACACAACACTATTTTGTATATATTATTGTGTTGAAATAGTTTTAATTTAAAACAATAGTCATATGCTTGAAATTAAGTGCGAAGTTGCGTTTTCAAGGTTATTAAAGCTTTTTTGGCACTTACTCTCTTAAACTTGTTCAAACTTGGATTGTTAAGCTTAAAATTTGGCACATAATACTATTTGGTATATATTATTGTATTGAAATTGTTAGAATTGACCAATTGTGATATGCTTGATAATACGTTCAAAGTTGCGTTTTCAAGGTTAATAAAGCTTTTTCGGCTCTTACGCCCTTAAAGTCGTTCAAACTTTGTTTGTTATGCATAATACTTGGGACAAAACACTATTTGGTATATATTATTGTGTTGAAATGGTTAGAATTTTAAAAAATCGTCATATGCTTGATATTACGTTCAAAGTTGCGTTTCTAAGGTTTTTAATGATTTTTTAGCACTTAATCGCTTAAAGTCGTTCAAACTTCCTTTGTTTGGCATGAAATTTTGCACAAAACAGTATTTGGTATATGTTATTGTGTTGAAATGAGTTGAATTGAAAACAATAGTTATATGCTTGATATTACGTTCGAAGTTTCGTTTTTAAGGTTTTAAAAGCTTTTTAGGCACTTACTCGCTTGTTGTCGTTTAGACTTGGTTTATTGCGCATGAAACTTGGCACACAACAGTATTTGGTATGTATTATTTTGTTGAAATGGTTAGAATTTAAAACAATAATCATATGCTTAAAATTTATTGCGACGTTGCATGTTCAACGATATTAAAGCTATTTTGGAAATTACTTGCTTAAAGACGTTCATACTTGGTTTGTTTGGCATGAAACTAGGAACATAACAATATTTGATACATATTATTATGTTGAAATGGATATAATTTAAAACAATAGTCATATGCTTGGAATTAAATGTGAAGTTGCGTTTTCAAGGTTATTAAAGCTTTTTTGGTACTTACTCGCTTAAAGTCGTTCAAACTTGGTTTGTTAAGGATAAAACTTGGCACACAATACTATTTCATATATATTATTGTTTTGAAATGGTTAGAATTGAAAACCATTGTCAAATGCTTGAGATTACGTTCAAAGTTGCGTTTCTAAGGTTTTTAAAGCTATTCTAGCACTTTGTCCTCTAAACTCGTTTAAACTTGCTTTTTTTGGCGTGAAATTTTTCACACAACACTATTTGCAATATATTATTGTTTTGAAATGGCTAAATTTAAAACAATAGTCATATGCTTGTTATTACATTCGAAGTTACGTTTATATGGTTTTTAAAGCTCTTTTGGCACTTACTTAAAGTCGTTCAATCTTGGTTTATTAGGCATAAAACTTGGCGCAATACACTATTTGGTATATTTTTTTGTATTAAAATGCTTAGAATTTAGAAAAATAGTCATATGCTTGGAATTACAGACAAAGTTGCGTTTTGTAGGCTTTTTTAAACTTTATTGGCACCTACGCGCTTATTATCGTTGAAACTTGGTTTGATTCGCATGAAACTTGGCACACAACACTATTTGGTATGTATTATTTTGTTTAAATGCTAGAATTTAAAACAATTGTCATATGCTTCAAATAAAGTGTGACGTTGCGTTTTCAAGGTTTTTAAAGCTTTTTTTGGACTTACTCACTTAAAGTAGTTCAAATTTGGTTTGTTAAGCATAAAACTTGGCACACAATTGTATTTGGTATATATTATTGTGTTGAAATGGTTACAATTGAAAACAATAGTCATATGCTTTATACGTTCAAAGTCGCGTTTTTAAGGTTTTTAATGTTTCTTTGGCACTTACTCCTCTAAACTAATTAAAACTTCTCCTTTGTTTTGCATGAGACTTGGCTCACAACACTATTTTGTATATATTATTGTGTTGAAATGGCTTAAAAGAAAACAATTAAGTTATGCTATTTATTACGTTCAAAGTTGCGTTTTTAAGGTTATTAAAGCTTTTTCGGCACTTACTCGCTTAAAGTCGTTCAAACTTGGTTTATTAAGCATAAAACTTGGCACACAACGCTATTTGGTATATAGTATTGTGTTGAAGTGGTTAGAATTGAAAACAATAGTCATATGCTTTATATTACATTCTAAGTTGCATTTTTAAGGTTTTAATGCTTTTTTGGCATTTACTCCTCTAAACTCGTCCAAACTTCCTTTGTTTGGCATGAAATTTGGCTCACAACACTATTTGGTATGTATTATTTTGTTGAAATGGTTAGAATGGAAAACAATAGTCATATGCTTGACATTAATTGCGAAGTTGCGTTTTTAAGGTTATTAAAGCTTTTTTGGCACTTACTCGCTGAAAGTCGTTCAAACTTGGTTTGTTTTGCATGAAACCTGGCACACAACACTATTTTGTATATATTATTGTGTTGAAATAGTTTTAATTTAAAACAATAGTCATATGCTTGAAATTAAGTGCGAAGTTGCGTTTTCAAGGTTATTAAAGCTTTTTTGGCACTTACTCTCTTAAACTTGTTCAAACTTGGATTGTTAAGCTTAAAATTTGGCACATAATACTATTTGGTATATATTATTGTATTGAAATTGTTAGAATTGACCAATTGTGATATGCTTGATAATACGTTCAAAGTTGCGTTTTCAAGGTTAATAAAGCTTTTTCGGCTCTTACGCCCTTAAAGTCGTTCAAACTTTGTTTGTTATGCATAATACTTGGGACAAAACACTATTTGGTATATATTATTGTGTTGAAATGGTTAGAATTTTAAAAAATCGTCATATGCTTGATATTACGTTCAAAGTTGCGTTTCTAAGGTTTTTAATGATTTTTTAGCACTTAATCGCTTAAAGTCGTTCAAACTTCCTTTGTTTGGCATGAAATTTTGCACAAAACAGTATTTGGTATATGTTATTGTGTTGAAATGAGTTGAATTGAAAACAATAGTTATATGCTTGATATTACGTTCGAAGTTTCGTTTTTAAGGTTTTAAAAGCTTTTTAGGCACTTACTCGCTTGTTGTCGTTTAGACTTGGTTTATTGCGCATGAAACTTGGCACACAACAGTATTTGGTATGTATTATTTTGTTGAAATGGTTAGAATTTAAAACAATAATCATATGCTTAAAATTTATTGCGACGTTGCGTGTTCAACGATATTAAAGCTATTTTGGAAATTACTTGCTTAATGCCGTTCATACTTGGTTTGTTTGGCATGAAACTTGGAACATAACAATATTTGATACATATTATTATGTTGAAATGGATATAATTTAAAACAATAGTCATATGCTTGAAATTAAATGTGATGTTGCGTTTTCAAGGTTATTAAAGCTTTTTTGGTACTTACTCGCTTAAAGTCGTTCAAACTTGGTTTGTTAAGGATAAAACTTGGCACACAATACTATTTGGTATATATTATTGTTTTGAAATGGTTAGAATTGAAAACCATTGTCAAATGCTTGAGATTACGTTCAAAGTTGCGTTTCTAAGGTTTTTAAAGCTATTCTAGCACTTTGTCCTCTAAACTCGTTTAAACTTGCTTTTTTTGGCGTGAAATTTTTCACACAACACTATTTGCAATATATTATTGTTTTGAAATGGCTAAATTTAAAACAATAGTCATATGCTTGTTATTACATTCGAAGTTACGTTTATATGGTTTTTAAAGCTCTTTTGGCACTTACTTAAAGTCGTTCAATCTTGGTTTATTAGGCATAAAACTTGGCGCAATACACTATTTGGTATATTTTTTTGTATTAAAATGCTTAGAATTTAGAAAAATAGTCATATGCTTGGAATTACAGACAAAGTTGCGTTTTGTAGGCTTTTTAAAACTTTATTGGCACCTACGCGCTTATTATCGTTGAAACTTGGTTTGATTCGCATGAAACTTGGCACACAACGCTATTTGGTATGTATTATTTTGTTTAAATGCTAGAATTTAAAACAATTGTCATATACTTCAAATAAAGTGTGACGTTGCGTTTTCAAGGTTTTTAAAGCTTTTTTGGGACTTACTCACTTAAAGTCGTTCAAACTTGGTTTGTTAAGCATAAAACTTGGCACACAATTGTATTTGGTATATATTATTGTGTTGAAATGGTTACAATTGAAAACAATAGTCATATGCATTATAGTACGTTCAAAGTCGCGTTTTTAAGGTTTTTGATGTTTCTTTGGCACTTACTCCTCTAAACTAATTAAAACTTCTCCTTTGTTTTGCATGAGACTTGGCTCACAACACTATTTTGTATATATTATTGTGTTGAAATGGCTTAAAAGAAAACAATTAAGTTATGCTATTTATTACGTTCGAAGTTGCGTTTTTAAGGTTATTAAAGCTTTTTCGGCACTTACTCGCTTAAAGTCGTTCAAACTTGGTTTATTAAGCATAAAACTTGGCACACAACGCTATTTGGTATATATTATTGTGTTGAAGTGGTTAGAATTGAAAACAATAGTCATATGCTTTATATTACATTCTAAGTTGCATTTTTAAGGTTTTAATGCTTTTTTGGCATTTACTCCTCTAAACTCGTCCAAACTTCCTTTGTTTGGCATGAAATTTGGCTCACAACACTATTTGGTATGTATTATTTTGTTGAAATGGTTAGAATGGAAAACAATAGTCATATGCTTGACATTAATTGCGAAGTTGCGTTTTTAAGGTTATTAAAGCTTTTTTGGCACTTACTCGCTGAAAGTCGTTCAAACTTGGTTTGTTTTGCATGAAACCTGGCACACAACACTATTTTGTATATATTATTGTGTTGAAATAGTTTTAATTTAAAACAATAGTCATATGCTTGAAATTAAGTGCGAAGTTGCGTTTTCAAGGTTATTAAAGCTTTTTTGGCACTTACTCTCTTAAACTTGTTCAAACTTGGATTGTTAAGCTTAAAATTTGGCACATAATACTATTTGGTATATATTATTGTATTGAAATTGTTAGAATTGACCAATTGTGATATGCTTGATAATACGTTCAAAGTTGCGTTTTCAAGGTTAATAAAGCTTTTTCGGCTCTTACGCCCTTAAAGTCGTTCAAACTTTGTTTGTTATGCATAATACTTGGGACAAAACACTATTTGGTATATATTATTGTGTTGAAATGGTTAGAATTTTAAAAAATCGTCATATGCTTGATATTACGTTCAAAGTTGCGTTTCTAAGGTTTTTAATGATTTTTTAGCACTTAATCGCTTAAAGTCGTTCAAACTTCCTTTGTTTGGCATGAAATTTTGCACAAAACAGTATTTGGTATATGTTATTGTGTTGAAATGAGTTGAATTGAAAACAATAGTTATATGCTTGATATTACGTTCGAAGTTTCGTTTTTAAGGTTTTAAAAGCTTTTTAGGCACTTACTCGCTTGTTGTCGTTTAGACTTGGTTTATTGCGCATGAAACTTGGCACACAACAGTATTTGGTATGTATTATTTTGTTGAAATGGTTAGAATTTAAAACAATAATCATATGCTTAAAATTTATTGCGACGTTGCGTGTTCAACGATATTAAAGCTATTTTGGAAATTACTTGCTTAATGCCGTTCATACTTGGTTTGTTTGGCATGAAACTTGGAACATAACAATATTTGATACATATTATTATGTTGAAATGGATATAATTTAAAACAATAGTCATATGCTTGAAATTAAATGTGAAGTTGCGTTTTCAAGGTTATTAAAGCATTTTTGGTACTTACTCGCTTAAAGTCGTTCAAACTTGGTTTGTTAAGGATAAAACTTGGCACACAATACTATTTGGTATATATTATTGTTTTGAAATGGTTAGAATTGAAAACCATTGTCAAATGCTTGAGATTACGTTCAAAGTTGCGTTTCTAAGGTTTTTAAAGCTATTCTAGCACTTTGTCCTCTAAACTCGTTTAAACTTGCTTTTTTTGGCGTGAAATTTTTCACACAACACTATTTGCAATATATTATTGTTTTGAAATGGCTAAATTTAAAACAATAGTCATATGCTTGTTATTACATTCGAAGTTACGTTTATATGGTTTTTAAAGCTCTTTTGGCACTTACTTAAAGTCGTTCAATCTTGGTTTATTAGGCATAAAACTTGGCGCAATACACTATTTGGTATATTTTTTTGTATTAAAATGCTTAGAATTTAGAAAAATAGTCATATGCTTGGAATTACAGACAAAGTTGCGTTTTGTAGGCTTTTTAAAACTTTATTGGCACCTACGCGCTTATTATCGTTGAAACTTGGTTTGATTCGCATGAAACTTGGCACAAACCGCTATTTGGTATGTATTATTTTGTTTAAATGCTAGAATTTAAAACAATTGTCATATACTTCAAATAAAGTGTGACGTTGCGTTTTCAAGGTTTTTAAAGCTTTTTTGGGACTTACTCACTTAAAGTCGTTCAAACTTGGTTTGTTAAGCATAAAACTTGGCACACAATTGTATTTGGTATATATTATTGTGTTGAAATGGTTACAATTGAAAACAATAGTCATATGCTTTATAGTACGTTCAAAGTCGCGTTTTTAAGGTTTTTGATGTTTCTTTGGCACTTACTCCTCTAAACTAATTAAAACTTCTCCTTTGTTTTGCATGAGAGTTGGCTCACAACACTATTTTGTATATATTATTGTGTTGAAATGGCTTAAAAGAAAACAATTAAGTTATGCTATTTATTACGTTCGAAGTTGCGTTTTTAAGGTTATTAAAGCTTTTTCGGCACTTACTCGCTTAAAGTCGTTCAAACTTGGTTTATTAAGCATAAAACTTGGCACACAACGCTATTTGGTATATATTATTGTGTTGAAGTGGTTAGAATTGAAAACAATAGTCATATGCTTTATATTACATTCTAAGTTGCATTTTTAAGGTTTTAATGCTTTTTTGGCATTTACTCCTCTAAACTCGTCCAAACTTCCTTTGTTTGGCATGAAATTTGGCTCACAACACTATTTGGTATGTATTATTTTGTTGAAATGGTTAGAATGGAAAACAATAGTCATATGCTTGACATTAATTGCGAAGTTGCGTTTTTAAGGTTATTAAAGCTTTTTTGGCACTTACTCGCTGAAAGTCGTTCAAACTTGGTTTGTTTTGCATGAAACCTGGCACACAACACTATTTTGTATATATTATTGTGTTGAAATAGTTTTAATTTAAAACAATAGTCATATGCTTGAAATTAAGTGCGAAGTTGCGTTTTCAAGGTTATTAAAGCTTTTTTGGCACTTACTCTCTTAAACTTGTTCAAACTTGGATTGTTAAGCTTAAAATTTGGCACATAATACTATTTGGTATATATTATTGTATTGAAATTGTTAGAATTGACCAATTGTGATATGCTTGATAATACGTTCAAAGTTGCGTTTTCAAGGTTAATAAAGCTTTTTCGGCTCTTACGCCCTTAAAGTCGTTCAAACTTTGTTTGTTATGCATAATACTTGGGACAAAACACTATTTGGTATATATTATTGTGTTGAAATGGTTAGAATTTTAAAAAATCGTCATATGCTTGATATTACGTTCAAAGTTGCGTTTCTAAGGTTTTTAATGATTTTTTAGCACTTAATCGCTTAAAGTCGTTCAAACTTCCTTTGTTTGGCATGAAATTTTGCACAAAACAGTATTTGGTATATGTTATTGTGTTGAAATGAGTTGAATTGAAAACAATAGTTATATGCTTGATATTACGTTCGAAGTTTCGTTTTTAAGGTTTTAAAAGCTTTTTAGGCACTTACTCGCTTGTTGTCGTTTAGACTTGGTTTATTGCGCATGAAACTTGGCACACAACAGTATTTGGTATGTATTATTTTGTTGAAATGGTTAGAATTTAAAACAATAATCATATGCTTAAAATTTATTGCGACGTTGCGTGTTCAACGATATTAAAGCTATTTTGGAAATTACTTGCTTAATGCCGTTCATACTTGGTTTGTTTGGCATGAAACTTGGAACATAACAATATTTGATACATATTATTATGTTGAAATGGATATAATTTAAAACAATAGTCATATGCTTGAAATTAAATGTGAAGTTGCGTTTTCAAGGTTATTAAAGCATTTTTGGTACTTACTCGCTTAAAGTCGTTCAAACTTGGTTTGTTAAGGATAAAACTTGGCACACAATACTATTTGGTATATATTATTGTTTTGAAATGGTTAGAATTGAAAACCATTGTCAAATGCTTGAGATTACGTTCAAAGTTGCGTTTCTAAGGTTTTTAAAGCTATTCTAGCACTTTGTCCTCTAAACTCGTTTAAACTTGCTTTTTTTGGCGTGAAATTTTTCACACAACACTATTTGCAATATATTATTGTTTTGAAATGGCTAAATTTAAAACAATAGTCATATGCTTGTTATTACATTCGAAGTTACGTTTATATGGTTTTTAAAGCTCTTTTGGCACTTACTTAAAGTCGTTCAATCTTGGTTTATTAGGCATAAAACTTGGCGCAATACACTATTTGGTATATTTTTTTGTATTAAAATGCTTAGAATTTAGAAAAATAGTCATATGCTTGGAATTACAGACAAAGTTGCGTTTTGTAGGCTTTTTAAAACTTTATTGGCACCTACGCGCTTATTATCGTTGAAACTTGGTTTGATTCGCATGAAACTTGGCACACAACGCTATTTGGTATGTATTATTTTGTTTAAATGCTAGAATTTAAAACAATTGTCATATACTTCAAATAAAGTGTGACGTTGCGTTTTCAAGGTTTTTAAAGCTTTTTTGGGACTTACTCACTTAAAGTCGTTCAAACTTGGTTTGTTAAGCATAAAACTTGGCACACAATTGTATTTGGTATATATTATTGTGTTGAAATGGTTACAATTGAAAACAATAGTCATATGCTTTATAGTACGTTCAAAGTCGCGTTTTTAAGGTTTTTGATGTTTCTTTGGCACTTACTCCTCTAAACTAATTAAAGCTTCTCCTTTGTTTTGCATGAGACTTGGCTCACAACACTATTTTGTATATATTATTGTGTTGAAATGGCTTAAAAGAAAACAATTAAGTTATGCTATTTATTACGTTCGAAGTTGCGTTTTTAAGGTTATTAAAGCTTTTTCGGCACTTACTCGCTTAAAGTCGTTCAAACTTGGTTTGTTAAGCATAAAACTTGGCACACAACGCTATTTGGTATATATTATTGTGTTGAAGTGGTTAGAATTGAAAACAATAGTCATATGCTTTATATTACATTCTAAGTTGCATTTTTAAGGTTTTAATGCTTTTTTGGCATTTACTCCTCTAAACTCGTCCAAACTTCCTTTGTTTGGCATGAAATTTGGCTCACAACACTATTTGGTATGTATTATTTTGTTGAAATGGTTAGAATGGAAAACAATAGTCATATGCTTGACATTAATTGCGAAGTTGCGTTTTTAAGGTTATTAAAGCTTTTTTGGCACTTACTCGCTGAAAGTCGTTCAAACTTGGTTTGTTTTGCATGAAACCTGGCACACAACACTATTTTGTATATATTATTGTGTTGAAATAGTTTTAATTTAAAACAATAGTCATATGCTTGAAATTAAGTGCGAAGTTGCGTTTTCAAGGTTATTAAAGCTTTTTTGGCACTTACTCTCTTAAACTTGTTCAAACTTGGATTGTTAAGCTTAAAATTTGGCACATAATACTATTTGGTATATATTATTGTATTGAAATTGTTAGAATTGACCAATTGTGATATGCTTGATAATACGTTCAAAGTTGCGTTTTCAAGGTTAATAAAGCTTTTTCGGCTCTTACGCCCTTAAAGTCGTTCAAACTTTGTTTGTTATGCATAATACTTGGGACAAAACACTATTTGGTATATATTATTGTGTTGAAATGGTTAGAATTTTAAAAAATCGTCATATGCTTGATATTACGTTCAAAGTTGCGTTTCTAAGGTTTTTAATGATTTTTTAGCACTTAATCGCTTAAAGTCGTTCAAACTTCCTTTGTTTGGCATGAAATTTTGCACAAAACAGTATTTGGTATATGTTATTGTGTTGAAATGAGTTGAATTGAAAACAATAGTTATATGCTTGATATTACGTTCGAAGTTTCGTTTTTAAGGTTTTAAAAGCTTTTTAGGCACTTACTCGCTTGTTGTCGTTTAGACTTGGTTTATTGCGCATGAAACTTGGCACACAACAGTATTTGGTATGTATTATTTTGTTGAAATGGTTAGAATTTAAAACAATAATCATATGCTTAAAATTTATTGCGACGTTGCGTGTTCAACGATATTAAAGCTATTTTGGAAATTACTTGCTTAATGCCGTTCATACTTGGTTTGTTTGGCATGAAACTTGGAACATAACAATATTTGATACATATTATTATGTTGAAATGGATATAATTTAAAACAATAGTCATATGCTTGAAATTAAATGTGATGTTGCGTTTTCAAGGTTATTAAAGCTTTTTTGGTACTTACTCGCTTAAAGTCGTTCAAACTTGGTTTGTTAAGGATAAAACTTGGCACATAATACTATTTGGTATATATTATTGTTTTGAAATGGTTAGAATTGAAAACCATTGTCAAATGCTTGAGATTACGTTCAAAGTTGCGTTTCTAAGGTTTTTAAAGCTATTCTAGCACTTTGTCCTCTAAACTCGTTTAAACTTGCTTTTTTTGGCGTGAAATTTTTCACACAACACTATTTGCAATATATTATTGTTTTGAAATGGCTAAATTTAAAACAATAGTCATATGCTTGTTATTACATTCGAAGTTACGTTTATATGGTTTTTAAAGCACTTTTGGCACTTACTTAAAGTCGTTCAATCTTGGTTTATTAGGCATAAAACTTGGCGCAATACACTATTTGGTATATTTTTTTGTATTAAAATGCTTAGAATTTAGAAAAATAGTCATATGCTTGGAATTACAGACAAAGTTGCGTTTTGTAGGCTTTTTAAAACTTTATTGGCACCTACGCGCTTATTATCGTTGAAACTTGGTTTGATTCGCATGAAACTTGGCACACAACGCTATTTGGTATGTATTATTTTGTTTAAATGCTAGAATTTAAAACAATTGTCATATACTTCAAATAAAGTGTGACGTTGCGTTTTCAAGGTTTTTAAAGCTTTTTTGGGACTTACTCACTTAAAGTCGTTCAAACTTGGTTTGTTAAGCATAAAACTTGGCACACAATTGTATTTGGTATATATTATTGTGTTGAAATGGTTACAATTGAAAACAATAGTCATATGCATTATAGTACGTTCAAAGTCGCGTTTTTAAGGTTTTTGATGTTTCTTTGGCACTTACTCCTCTAAACTAATTAAAACTTCTGCTTTGTTTTGCATGAGACTTGGCTCACAACACTATTTTGTATATATTATTGTGTTGAAATGGCTTAAAAGAAAACAATTAAGTTATGCTATTTATTACGTTCGAAGTTGCGTTTTTAAGGTTATTAAAGCTTTTTCGGCACTTACTCGCTTAAAGTCGTTCAAACTTGGTTTATTAAGCATAAAACTTGGCACACAACGCTATTTGGTATATATTATTGTGTTGAAGTGGTTAGAATTGAAAACAATAGTCATATGCTTTATATTACATTCTAAGTTGCATTTTTAAGGTTTTAATGCTTTTTTGGCATTTACTCCTCTAAACTCGTCCAAACTTCCTTTGTTTGGCATGAAATTTGGCTCACAACACTATTTGGTATGTATTATTTTGTTGAAATGGTTAGAATGGAAAACAATAGTCATATGCTTGACATTAATTGCGAAGTTGCGTTTTTAAGGTTATTAAAGCTTTTTTGGCACTTACTCGCTGAAAGTCGTTCAAACTTGGTTTGTTTTGCATGAAACCTGGCACACAACACTATTTTGTATATATTATTGTGTTGAAATAGTTTTAATTTAAAACAATAGTCATATGCTTGAAATTATGTGCGAAGTTGCGTTTTCAAGGTTATTAAAGCTTTTTTGGCACTTACTCTCTTAAACTTGTTCAAACTTGGATTGTTAAGCTTAAAATTTGGCACATAATACTATTTGGTATATATTATTGTATTGAAATTGTTAGAATTGACCAATTGTGATATGCTTGATAATACGTTCAAAGTTGCGTTTTCAAGGTGAATAAAGCTTTTTCGGCTCTTACGCCCTTAAAGTCGTTCAAACTTTGTTTGTTATGCATAATACTTGGGACAAAACACTATTTGGTATATATTATTGTGTTGAAATGGTTAGAATTTTAAAAAATCGTCATATGCTTGATATTACGTTCAAAGTTGCGTTTCTAAGGTTTTTAATGATTTTTTAGCACTTAATCGCTTAAAGTCGTTCAAACTTCCTTTGTTTGGCATGAAATTTTGCACAAAACAGTATTTGGTATATGTTATTGTGTTGAAATGAGTTGAATTGAAAACAATAGTTATATGCTTGATATTACGTTCGAAGTTTCGTTTTTAAGGTTTTAAAAGCTTTTTAGGCACTTACTCGCTTGTTGTCGTTTAGACTTGGTTTATTGCGCATGAAACTTGGCACACAACAGTATTTGGTATGTATTATTTTGTTGAAATGGTTAGAATTTAAAACAATAATCATATGCTTAAAATTTATTGCGACGTTGCGTGTTCAACGATATTAAAGCTATTTTGGAAATTACTTGCTTAATGCCGTTCATACTTGGTTTGTTTGGCATGAAACTTGGAACATAACAATATTTGATACATATTATTATGTTGAAATGGATATAATTTAAAACAATAGTCATATGCTTGAAATTAAATGTGTAGTTGCGTTTTCAAGGTTATTAAAGCTTTTTTGGTACTTACTCGCTTAAAATCGTTCAAACTTGGTTTGTTAAGGATAAAACTTGGCACACAATACTATTTGGTATATATTATTGTTTTGAAATGGTTAGAATTGAAAACCATTGTCAAATGCTTGAGATTACGTTCAAAGTTGCGTTTCTAAGGTTTTTAAAGCTATTCTAGCACTTTGTCCTCTAAACTCGTTTAAACTTGCTTTTTTTGGCGTGAAATTTTTCACACAACACTATTTGCAATATATTATTGTTTTGAAATGGCTAAATTTAAAACAATAGTCATATGCTTGTTATTACATTCGAAGTTACGTTTATATGGTTTTTAAAGCTCTTTTGGCACTTACTTAAAGTCGTTCAATCTTGGTTTATTAGGCATAAAACTTGGCGCAATACACTATTTGGTATATTTTTTTGTATTAAAATGCTTAGAATTTAGAAAAATAGTCATATGCTTGGAATTACAGACAAAGTTGCGTTTTGTAGGCTTTTTTAAACTTTATTGGCACCTACGCGCTTATTATCGTTGAAACTTGGTTTGATTCGCATGAAACTTGGCACACAACACTATTTGGTATGTATTATTTTGTTTAAATGCTAGAATTTAAAACAATTGTCATATGCTTCAAATAAAGTGTGACGTTGCGTTTTCAAGGTTTTTAAAGCTTTTTTTGGACTTACTCACTTAAAGTCGTTCAAATTTGGTTTGTTAAGCATAAAACTTGGCACACAATTGTATTTGGTATATATTATTGTGTTGAAATGGTTACAATTGAAAACAATAGTCATATGCTTTATACGTTCAAAGTCGCGTTTTTAAGGTTTTTAATGTTTCTTTGGCACTTACTCCTCTAAACTAATTAATACTTCTCCTTTGTTTTGCATGAGACTTGGCTCACAACACTATTTTGTATATATTATTGTGTTGAAATGGCTTAAAAGAAAACAATTAAGTTATGCTATTTATTACGTTCAAAGTTGCGTTTTTAAGGTTATTAAAGCTTTTTCGGCACTTACTCGCTTAAAGTCGTTCAAACTTGGTTTATTAAGCATAAAACTTGGCACACAACGCTATTTGGTATATAGTATTGTGTTGAAGTGGTTAGAATTGAAAACAATAGTCATATGCTTTATATTACATTCTAAGTTGCATTTTTAAGGTTTTAATGCTTTTTTGGCATTTACTCCTCTAAACTCGTCCAAACTTCCTTTGTTTGGCATGAAATTTGGCTCACAACACTATTTGGTATGTATTATTTTGTTGAAATGGTTAGAATGGAAAACAATAGTCATATGCTTGACATTAACTGCGAAGTTGCGTTTTTAAGGTTATTAAAGCTTTTTTGGCACTTACTCGCTGAAAGTCGTTCAAACTTGGTTTGTTTTGCATGAAACCTGGCACACAACACTATTTTGTATATATTATTGTGTTGAAATAGTTTTTATTTAAAACAATAGTCATATGCTTGAAATTAAGTGCGAAGTTGCGTTCTCAAGGTTATTAAAGCTTTTTTGGCACTTACTCTCTTAAACTTGTTCAAACTTGGATTGTTAAGCTTAAAATTTGGCACATAATACTATTTGGTATATATTATATTGTATTGAAATTTTAGAACTGACCAATTGTCATATGCTTGATAATACGTTCAAAGTTGCGTTTTCAAGGTTATTAAAGCTTTTTCGGCTCTTACGCCCTTAAATTCGTTCAAACTTTGTTTGTTATGCATAATACTTGGGACAAAACACTATTTGGTATATATTATTGTGTTGAAATGGTTAGAATTTTAAAAAATCGTCATATGCTTGATATTACGAAAGTTGCGTTTCTAAGGTTTTTAATGATTTTTTAGCACTTAATCGCTTAAAGTCGTTCAAACTTCCTTTGTTTGGCATGAAATTTTGCACAAAACAGTATTTGGTATATGTTATTGTGTTGAAATGAGTTGAATTGAAAACAATAGTTATATGCTTGATATTACGTTCGAAGTTTCGTTTTTATGGTTTTAAAAGCTTTTTAGGCACTTACTCGCTTGTTGTCGTTTAGACTTGGTTTATTGCGCATGAAACTTGGCACACAACAGTATTTGGTATGTATTATTTTGTTGAAATGGTTAGAATTTAAAACAATAATCATATGCTTAAAATTTATTGCGACGTTGCGTGTTCAAGGATATTAAAGCTATTTTGGAAATTACTTGCTTAAAGCCGTTCATACTTGGTTTGTTAGGCATGAAACTTGGAACATAACAATATTTGATACATATTATTATGTTGAAATGGTTATAATTTAAAACAATAGTCATATGCTTGAAATTAAATGTGAAGTGTCGTTTTCAAGGTTATTAAAGCTTTTTTGGTACTTACTCGCTTAAAGTCGTTCAAACTTGGTTTGTTAAGGATAAAACTTGGCACACAATAGTATTTGGTATATATTATTGTTTTGAAATGGTTAGAATTGAAAACCATTGTCAAACGCTTGAGATTACGTTCAAAGTTGCGTTTCTAAGGTTTTTAAAGCTATTCTAGCACTTTGTCCTCTAAACTCGTTTAAACTTGCTTTTTTTGGCGTGAAATTTTTCACACAACACTATTTGCAATATATTATTGTTTTGAAATGGCTAAATTTAAAACAATAGTCATATGCTTGTTATTACATTCGAAGTTACGTTTATATGGTTTTTAAAGCTCTTTTGGCACTTACTTAAAGTCGTTCAATCTTGGTTTATTAGGCATAAAACTTGGCGCAATACACTATTTGGTATATTTTTTTGTATTAAAATGCTTAGAATTTAGAAAAATAGTCATATGCTTGGAATTACAGACAAAGTTGCGTTTTGTAGGCTTTTTTAAACTTTATTGGCACCTACGCGCTTATTATCGTTGAAACTTGGTTTGATTCGCATGAAACTTGGCACACAACACTATTTGGTATGTATTATTTTGTTTAAATGCTAGAATTTAAAACAATTGTCATATGCTTCAAATAAAGTGTGACGTTGCGTTTTCAAGGTTTTTAAAGCTTTTTTGGGACTTACTCACTTAAAGTCGTTCAAATTTGGTTTGTTAAGCATAAAACTTGGCACACAATTGTATTTGGTATATATTATTGTGTTGAAATGGTTACAATTGAAAACAATAGTCATATGCTTTATACGTTCAAAGTCGCGTTTTTAAGGTTTTTAATGTTTCTTTGGCACTTACTCCTCTAAACTAATTAAAACTTCTCCTTTGTTTTGCATGAGACTTGGCTCACAACACTATTTTGTATATATTATTGTGTTGAAATGGCTTAAAAGAAAACAATTAAGTTATGCTATTTATTACGTTCAAAGTTACGTTTTTAAGCTTATTAAAGCTTTTTCGGCACTTACTCGCTTAAAGTCGTTCAAACTTGGTTTATTAAGCATAAAACTTGGCACACAACGCTATTTGGTATATATTATTGTGTTGAAGTGGTTAGAATTGAAAACAATAGTCATATGATTTATATTACATTCTAAGTTGCATTTTTAAGGTTTTAATGCTTTTTTGGCATTTACTCCTCTAAACTCGTCCAAACTTCCTTTGTTTGGCATGAAATTTGGCTCACAACACTATTTGGTATGTATTATTTTGTTGAAATGGTTAGAATGGAAAACAATAGTCATATGCTTGACATTAATTGCGAAGTTGCGTTTTTAAGGTTATTAAAGCTTTTTTGGCACTTACTCGCTGAAAGTCGTTCAAACTTGGTTTGTTTTGCATGAAACCTGGCACACAACACTATTTTGTATATATTATTGTGTTGAAATAGTTTTTATTTAAAACAGTAGTCATATGCTTGAAATTAAGTGCGAAGTTGCGTTCTCAAGGTTATTAAAGCTTTTTTGGCACTTACTCTCTTAAACTTGTTCAAACTTGGATTGTTAAGCTTAAAATTTGGCACATAATACTATTTGGTATATATTATATTGTATTGAAATTTTAGAACTGACCAATTGTCATATGCTTGATAATACGTTCAAAGTTGCGTTTTCAAGGTTATTAAAGCTTTTTCGGCTCTTACGCCCTTAAATTCGTTCAAACTTTGTTTGTTATGCATAATACTTGGGACAAAACACTATTTGGTATATATTATTGTGTTGAAATGGTTAGAATTTTAAAAAATCGTCATATGCTTGATATAACGAAAGTTGCGTTTCTAAGGTTTTTAATGATTTTTTAGCACTTAATCGCTTAAAGTCGTTCAAACTTCCTTTGTTTGGCATGAAATTTTGCACAAAACAGTATTTGGTATATGTTATTGTGTTGAAATGAGTTGAATTGAAAACAATAGTTATATGCTTGATATTACGTTCGAAGTTTCGTTTTTATGGTTTTAAAAGCTTTTTAGGCACTTACTTGCTTGTTGTCGTTTAGACTTGGTTTATTGCGCATGAAACTTGGCACACAACAGTATTTGGTATGTATTATTTTGTTGAAATGGTTAGAATTTAAAACAATAATCATATGCTTAAAATTTATTGCGACGTTGCGTGTTCAAGGATATTAAAGCTATTTTGGAAATTACTTGCTTAAAGCCGTTCATACTTGGTTTGTTAGTCATGAAACTTGGAACATAACAATATTTGATACATATTATTATGTTGAAATGGTTATAATTTAAAACAATAGTCATATGCTTGAAATTAAATGTGAAGTTGCGTTTTCAAGGTTATTAAAGCTTTTTTGGTACTTACTCGCTTAAAGTTGTTCAAACTTGGTTTGTTAAGGATAAAACTTGGCACACAATAGTATTTGGTATATATTATTGTTTTGAAATGGTTAGAATTGAAAACCATTGTCAAACGCTTGAGATTACGTTGAAAGTTGCGTTTCTAAGGTTTTTAAAGCTATTCTAGCACTTTGTCCTCTAAACTCGTTTAAACTTGCTTTTTTTGGCGTGAAATTTTTCACACAACACTATTTGCAATATATTATTGTTTTGAAATGGCTAAATTTAAAACAATAGTCATACGCTTGTTATTACATTCGAAGTTACGTTTATATGGTTTTCAAAGCTCTTTTGGCACTTACTTAAAGTCGTTCAATCTTGGTTTATTAGGCATAAAACTTGGCGCAATACACTATTTGGTATATTTTTTTGTATTAAAATGCTTAGAATTTAGAAAAATAGTCATATGCTTGGAGTTACAGACAAAGTTGCGTTTTGTAGGCTTTTTTAAACTTTATTGGCACCTACGCGCTTATTATCGTTGAAACTTGGTTTGATTTGCATGAAACTTGGCACACAACACTATTTGGTATGTATTATTTTGTTTAAATGTTAGAATTTAAAACAATTGTCATATGCTTCAAATAAAGTGCGACGTTGCGTTTTCAAGGTTTTTAAAGCTTTTTTGGGACTTACTCACTTAAAGTCGTTCAAACTTGGTTTGTTAAGCATAAAACTTGGCACACAATTGTATTTGGTATATATTATTGTGTTGAAATGGTTACAATTGAAAACAATAGTCATATGCTTTATACGTTCAAAGTCGCGTTTTTAAGGTTTTTGATGTTTCTTTGGCACTTACTCCTCTAAACTAATTAAAACTTCTCCTTTGTTTTGCATGAGACTTGGCTCACAACACTATTTTATATATATTATTGTGTTGAAATGGCTTAAAAGAAAACAATTAAGTTATGCTATTTATTACGTTCAAAGTTGCGTTTTTAAGGTTATTAAAGCTTTTTCGGCACTTACTCGCTTAAAGTCGTTCAAACTTGGTTTATTAAGCATAAAACTTGGCACACAACGCTATTTGGTATATATTATTGTGTTGAAGTGGTTAGAATTGAAAACAATAGTCATATGCTTTATATTACATTCTAAGTTGCATTTTTAAGGTTTTAATGCTTTTTTGGCATTTACTCCTCTAAACTCGTCCAAACTTCCTTTTGTTTGGCATGAAATTTGGCTCACAACACTATTTGGTATGTGTTATTTTGTTGAAATGGTTAGAATGGAAAACAATAGTCATATGCTTGACATTAATTGCGAAGTTGCGTTTTTAAGGTTATTAAAGCTTTTTTGGCACTTACTCGCTGAAAGTCGTTCAAACTTGGTTTGTTTTGCATGAAACCTGGCACACAACACTATTTTATATATATTATTGTGTTGAAATAGTTTTAATTTAAAACAATAGTCATATGCTTGAAATTAAGTGCGAAGTTGCGTTTTCAAGGGTATTAAAGCTTTTTTGGCACTTACTCTCTTAAAGTTGTTCAAACTTGGATTGTTAAGCATAAAATTTGGCACATAATACTATTTGGTATATATTATTGTATTGAAATTGTTAGAATTGACCAATTGTCATATGCTTGATAATACGTTCAAAGTTGCGTTTTCAAGGTTATTAAAGCTTTGTCGGCTCTTACGCCCTTAAAGTCGTTCAAACTTTGTTTGTTATGCATAATACTTGGGACAAAACACTATTTGGTATATATTATTGTGTTGAAATGGTTAGAATTTTCAAAAAATCGTCATATGCTTGATATTACGTTCAAAGTTGCGTTTCTAAGGTTTTTAATGATTTTTTAGCACTTAATCGCTTAAAGTCGTTCAAACTTCCTTTGTTTGGCATGAAATTTTGCACAAAACAGTATTTGGTATATGTTATTGTGTTGAAATGAGTTTAATTGAAAACAATAGTTATATGCTTGATATTACGTTCGAAGTTTCGTTTTTATGGTTTTAAAAGCTTTTTAGGCACTTACTCGCTTGTTGTCGTTTAGACTTGGTTTATTGCGCATGAAACTTGGCACACAACAGTATTTGGTATGTATTATTTTGTTGAAATGGTTAGAATTTAAAACAATAATCATATGCTTAAAATTTATTGCGACGTTGCGTGTTCAAGGATATTAAAGCTATTTTGGAAATTACTTGCTTAAAGCCGTTCATACTTGGTTTGTTAGGCATGAAACTTGGAACATAACAATATTTGATACATATTATTATGTTGAAATGGTTATAATTTAAAACAATAGTCATATGCTTGAAATTAAATGTGAAGTTGCGTTTTCAAGGTTATTAAAGCTTTTTTGGTACTTACTCGCTTAAAGTCGTTCAAACTTGGTTTGTTAAGGATAAAACTTGGCACACAATACTATTTGGTATATATTATTGTTTTGAAATGGTTAGAAGTGAAAACCATTGTCAAATGCTTGAGATTACGTTGAAAGTTGCGTTTCTAAGGTTTTTAAAGCTATTCTAGCACTTTGTCCTCTAAACTCGTTTAAACTTGCTTTTTTTGGCGTGAAATTTTTCACACAACACTATTTGCAATATATTATTGTTTTGAAATGGCTAAATTTAAAACAATAGTCATACGCTTGTTATTACATTCGAAGTTACGTTTATATGGTTTTCAAAGCTCTTTTGGCACTTACTTAAAGTCGTTCAATCTTGGTTTATTAGGCATAAAACTTGGCGCAATACACTATTTGGTATATTTTTTTGTATTAAAATGCTTAGAATTTAGAAAAATAGTCATATGCTTGGAGTTACAGACAAAGTTGCGTTTTGTAGGCTTTTTTAAACTTTATTGGCACCTACGCGCTTATTATCGTTGAAACTTGGTTTGATTTGCATGAAACTTGGCACACAACACTATTTGGTATGTATTATTTTGTTTAAATGCTAGAATTTAAAACAATTGTCATATGCTTCAAATAAAGTGCGACGTTGCGTTTTCAAGGTTTTTAAAGCTTTTTTGGGACTTACTCACTTAAAGTCGTTCAAACTTGGTTTGTTAAGCATAAAACTTGGCACACAATTGTATTTGGTATATATTATTGTGTTGAAATGGTTACAATTGAAAACAATAGTCATATGCTTTATACGTTCAAAGTCGCGTTTTTAAGGTTTTTGATGTTTCTTTGGCACTTACTCCTCTAAACTAATTAAAACTTCTCCTTTGTTTTGCATGAGACTTGGCTCACAACACTATTTTATATATATTATTGTGTTGAAATGGCTTAAAAGAAAACAATTAAGTTATGCTATTTATTACGTTCAAAGTTGCGTTTTTAAGGTTATTAAAGCTTTTTCGGCACTTACTCGCTTAAAGTCGTTCAAACTTGGTTTATTAAGCATAAAACTTGGCACACAACGCTATTTGGTATATATTATTGTGTTGAAGTGGTTAGAATTGAAAACAATAGTCATATGCTTTATATTACATTCTAAGTTGCATTTTTAAGGTTTTAATGCTTTTTTGGCATTTACTCCTCTAAACTCGTCCAAACTTCCTTTTGTTTGGCATGAAATTTGGCTCACAACACTATTTGGTATGTGTTATTTTGTTGAAATGGTTAGAATGGAAAACAATAGTCATATGCTTGACATTAATTGCGAAGTTGCGTTTTTAAGGTTATTAAAGCTTTTTTGGCACTTACTCGCTGAAAGTCGTTCAAACTTGGTTTGTTTTGCATGAAACCTGGCACACAACACTATTTTATATATATTATTGTGTTGAAATAGTTTTAATTTAAAACAATAGTCATATGCTTGAAATTAAGTGCGAAGTTGCGTTTTCAAGGTTATTAAAGCTTTTTTGGCACTTACTCTCTTAAAGTTGTTCAAACTTGGATTGTTAAGCATAAAATTTGGCACATAATACTATTTGGTATATATTATTGTATTGAAATTGTTAGAATTGACCAATTGTCATATGCTTGATAATACGTTCAAAGTTGCGTTTTCAAGGTTATTAAAGCTTTGTCGGCTCTTTCGCCCTTAAAGTCGTTCAAACTTTGTTTGTTATGCATAATACTTGGGACAAAACACTATTTGGTATATATTATTGTGTTGAAATGGTTAGAATTTTAAAAAATCGTCATATGCTTGATATTACGTTCAAAGTTGCGTTTCTAAGGTTTTTAATGATTTTTTAGCACTTAATCGCTTAAAGTCGTTCAAACTTCCTTTGTTTGGCATGAAATTTTGCACAAAACAGTATTTGGTATATGTTATTGTGTTGAAATGAGTTTAATTGAAAACAATAGTTATATGCTTGATATTACGTTCGAAGTTTCGTTTTTATGGTTTTAAAAGCTTTTTAGGCACTTACTCGCTTGTTGTCGTTTAGACTTGGTTTATTGCGCATGAAACTTGGCACACAACAGTATTTGGTATGTATTATTTTGTTGAAATGGTTAGAATTTAAAACAATAATCATATGCTTAAAATTTATTGCGACGTTGCGTGTTCAAGGATATTAAAGCTATTTTGGAAATTACTTGCTTAAAGCCGTTCATACTTGGTTTGTTAGGCATGAAACTTGGAACATAACAATATTTGATACATATTATTATGTTGAAATGGTTATAATTTAAAACAATAGTCATATGCTTGAAATTAAATGTGAAGTTGCGTTTTCAAGGTTATTAAAGCTTTTTTGGTACTTACTCGCTTAAAGTCGTTCAAACTTGGTTTGTTAAGGATAAAACTTGGCACACAATACTATTTGGTATATATTATTGTTTTGAAATGGTTAGAAGTGAAAACCATTGTCAAATGCTTGAGATTACGTTGAAAGTTGCGTTTCTAAGGTTTTTAAAGCTATTCTAGCACTTTGTCCTCTAAACTCGTTTAAACTTGCTTTTTTTGGCGTGAAATTTTTCACACAACACTATTTGCAATATATTATTGTTTTGAAATGGCTAAATTTAAAACAATAGTCATACGCTTGTTATTACATTCGAAGTTACGTTTATATGGTTTTCAAAGCTCTTTTGGCACTTACTTAAAGTCGTTCAATCTTGGTTTATTAGGCATAAAACTTGGCGCAATACACTATTTGGTATATTTTTTTGTATTAAAATGCTTAGAATTTAGAAAAATAGTCATATGCTTGGAGTTACAGACAAAGTTGCGTTTTGTAGGCTTTTTTAAACTTTATTGGCACCTACGCGCTTATTATCGTTGAAACTTGGTTTGATTTGCATGAAACTTGGCACACAACACTATTTGGTATGTATTATTTTGTTTAAATGCTAGAATTTAAAACAATTGTCATATGCTTCAAATAAAGTGCGACGTTGCGTTTTCAAGGTTTTTAAAGCTTTTTTGGGACTTACTCACTTAAAGTCGTTCAAACTTGGTTTGTTAAGCATAAAACTTGGCACACAATTGTATTTGGTATATATTATTGTGTTGAAATGGTTACAATTGAAAACAATAGTCATATGCTTTATACGTTCAAAGTCGCGTTTTTAAGGTTTTTGATGTTTCTTTGGCACTTACTCCTCTAAACTAATTAAAACTTCTCCTTTGTTTTGCATGAGACTTGGCTCACAACACTATTTTATATATATTATTGTGTTGAAATGGCTTAAAAGAAAACAATTAAGTTATGCTATTTATTACGTTCAAAGTTGCGTTTTTAAGGTTATTAAAGCTTTTTCGGCACTTACTCGCTTAAAGTCGTTCAAACTTGGTTTATTAAGCATAAAACTTGGCACACAACGCTATTTGGTATATATTATTGTGTTGAAGTGGTTAGAATTGAAAACAATAGTCATATGCTTTATATTACATTCTAAGTTGCATTTTTAAGGTTTTAATGCTTTTTTGGCATTTACTCCTCTAAACTCGTCCAAACTTCCTTTTGTTTGGCATGAAATTTGGCTCACAACACTATTTGGTATGTGTTATTTTGTTGAAATGGTTAGAATGGAAAACAATAGTCATATGCTTGACATTAATTGCGAAGTTGCGTTTTTAAGGTTATTAAAGCTTTTTTGGCACTTACTCGCTGAAAGTCGTTCAAACTTGGTTTGTTTTGCATGAAACCTGGCACACAACACTATTTTATATATATTATTGTGTTGAAATAGTTTTAATTTAAAACAATAGTCATATGCTTGAAATTAAGTGCGAAGTTGCGTTTTCAAGGGTATTAAAGCTTTTTTGGCACTTACTCTCTTAAAGTTGTTCAAACTTGGATTGTTAAGCATAAAATTTGGCACATAATACTATTTGGTATATATTATTGTATTGAAATTGTTAGAATTGACCAATTGTCATATGCTTGATAATACGTTCAAAGTTGCGTTTTCAAGGTTATTAAAGCTTTGTCGGCTCTTACGCCCTTAAAGTCGTTCAAACTTTGTTTGTTATGCATAATACTTGGGACAAAACACTATTTGGTATATATTATTGTGTTGAAATGGTTAGAATTTTAAAAAATCGTCATATGCTTGATATTACGTTCAAAGTTGCGTTTCTAAGGTTTTTAATGATTTTTTAGCACTTAATCGCTTAAAGTCGTTCAAACTTCCTTTGTTTGGCATGAAATTTTGCACAAAACAGTATTTGGTATATGTTATTGTGTTGAAATGAGTTTAATTGAAAACAATAGTTATATGCTTGATATTACGTTCGAAGTTTCGTTTTTATGGTTTTAAAAGCTTTTTAGGCACTTACTCGCTTGTTGTCGTTTAGACTTGGTTTATTGCGCATGAAACTTGGCACACAACAGTATTTGGTATGTATTATTTTGTTGAAATGGTTAGAATTTAAAACAATAATCATATGCTTAAAATTTATTGCGACGTTGCGTGTTCAAGGATATTAAAGCTATTTTGGAAATTACTTGCTTAAAGCCGTTCATACTTGGTTTGTTAGGCATGAAACTTGGAACATAACAATATTTGATACATATTATTATGTTGAAATGGTTATAATTTAAAACAATAGTCATATGCTTGAAATTAAATGTGAAGTTGCGTTTTCAAGGTTATTAAAGCTTTTTTGGTACTTACTCGCTTAAAGTCGTTCAAACTTGGTTTGTTAAGGATAAAACTTGGCACACAATACTATTTGGTATATATTATTGTTTTGAAATGGTTAGAAGTGAAAACCATTGTCAAATGCTTGAGATTACGTTGAAAGTTGCGTTTCTAAGGTTTTTAAAGCTATTCTAGCACTTTGTCCTCTAAACTCGTTTAAACTTGCTTTTTTTGGCGTGAAATTTTTCACACAACACTATTTGCAATATATTATTGTTTTGAAATGGCTAAATTTAAAACAATAGTCATACGCTTGTTATTACATTCGAAGTTACGTTTATATGGTTTTCAAAGCTCTTTTGGCACTTACTTAAAGTCGTTCAATCTTGGTTTATTAGGCATAAAACTTGGCGCAATACACTATTTGGTATATTTTTTTGTATTAAAATGCTTAGAATTTAGAAAAATAGTCATATGCTTGGAGTTACAGACAAAGTTGCGTTTTGTAGGCTTTTTTAAACTTTATTGGCACCTACGCGCTTATTATCGTTGAAACTTGGTTTGATTTGCATGAAACTTGGCACACAACACTATTTGGTATGTATTATTTTGTTTAAATGCTAGAATTTAAAACAATTGTCATATGCTTCAAATAAAGTGCGACGTTGCGTTTTCAAGGTTTTTAAAGCTTTTTTGGGACTTACTCACTTAAAGTCGTTCAAACTTGGTTTGTTAAGCATAAAACTTGGCACACAATTGTATTTGGTATATATTATTGTGTTGAAATGGTTACAATTGAAAACAATAGTCATATGCTTTATACGTTCAAAGTCGCGTTTTTAAGGTTTTTGATGTTTCTTTGGCACTTACTCCTCTAAACTAATTAAAACTTCTCCTTTGTTTTGCATGAGACTTGGCTCACAACACTATTTTATATATATTATTGTGTTGAAATGGCTTAAAAGAAAACAATTAAGTTATGCTATTTATTACGTTCAAAGTTGCGTTTTTAAGGTTATTAAAGCTTTTTCGGCACTTACTCGCTTAAAGTCGTTCAAACTTGGTTTAATAAGCATAAAACTTGGCACACAACGCTATTTGGTATATATTATTGTGTTGAAGTGGTTAGAATTGAAAACAATAGTCATATGCTTTATATTACATTCTAAGTTGCATTTTTAAGGTTTTAATGCTTTTTTGGCATTTACTCCTCTAAACTCGTCCAAACTTCCTTTTGTTTGGCATGAAATTTGGCTCACAACACTATTTGGTATGTATTATTTTGTTGAAATGGTTAGAATGGAAAACAATAGTCATATGCTTGACATTAATTGCGAAGTTGCGTTTTTAAGGTTATTAAAGCTTTTTTGGCACTTACTCGCTGAAAGTCGTTCAAACTTGGTTTGTTTTGCATGAAACCTGGCACACAACACTATTTTATATATATTATTGTGTTGAAATAGTTTTAATTTAAAACAATAGTCATATGCTTGAAATTAAGTGCGAAGTTGCGTTTTCAAGGTTATTAAAGCTTTTTTGGCACTTACTCTCTTAAAGTTGTTCAAACTTGGATTGTTAAGCATAAAATTTGGCACATAATACTATTTGGTATATATTATTGTATTGAAATTGTTAGAATTGACCAATTGTCATATGCTTGATAATACGTTCAAAGTTGCGTTTTCAAGGTTATTAAAGCTTTGTCGGCTCTTACGCCCTTAAAGTCGTTCAAACTTTGTTTGTTATGCATAATACTTGGGACAAAACACTATTTGGTATATATTATTGTGTTGAAATGGTTAGAATTTTAAAAAATCGTCATATGCTTGATATTACGTTCAAAGTTGCGTTTCTAAGGTTTTTAATGATTTTTTAGCACTTAATCGCTTAAAGTCGTTCAAACTTCCTTTGTTTGGCATGAAATTTTGCACAAAACAGTATTTGGTATATGTTATTGTGTTGAAATGAGTTTAATTGAAAACAATAGTTATATGCTTGATATTACGTTCGAAGTTTCGTTTTTATGGTTTTAAAAGCTTTTTAGGCACTTACTCGCTTGTTGTCGTTTAGACTTGGTTTATTGCGCATGAAACTTGGCACACAACAGTATTTGGTATGTATTATTTTGTTGAAATGGTTAGAATTTAAAACAATAATCATATGCTTAAAATTTATTGCGACGTTGCGTGTTCAAGGATATTAAAGCTATTTTGGAAATTACTTGCTTAAAGCCGTTCATACTTGGTTTGTTAGGCATGAAACTTGGAACATAACAATATTTGATACATATTATTATGTTGAAATGGTTATAATTTAAAACAATAGTCATATGCTTGAAATTAAATGTGAAGTTGCGTTTTCAAGGTTATTAAAGCTTTTTTGGTACTTACTCGCTTAAAGTCGTTCAAACTTGGTTTGTTAAGGATAAAACTTGGCACACAATACTATTTGGTATATATTATTGTTTTGAAATGGTTAGAAGTGAAAACCATTGTCAAATGCTTGAGATTACGTTGAAAGTTGCGTTTCTAAGGTTTTTAAAGCTATTCTAGCACTTTGTCCTCTAAACTCGTTTAAACTTGCTTTTTTTGGCGTGAAAATTTTCACACAACACTATTTGCAATATATTATTGTTTTGAAATGGCTAAATTTAAAACAATAGTCATACGCTTGTTATTACATTCGAAGTTACGTTTATATGGTTTTCAAAGCTCTTTTGGCACTTACTTAAAGTCGTTCAATCTTGGTTTATTAGGCATAAAACTTGGCGCAATACACTATTTGGTATATTTTTTTGTATTAAAATGCTTAGAATTTAGAAAAATAGTCATATGCTTGGAGTTACAGACAAAGTTGCGTTTTGTAGGCTTTTTTAAACTTTATTGGCACCTACGCGCTTATTATCGTTGAAACTTGGTTTGATTTGCATGAAACTTGGCACACAACACTATTTGGTATGTATTATTTTGTTTAAATGCTAGAATTTAAAACAATTGTCATATGCTTCAAATAAAGTGCGACGTTGCGTTTTCAAGGTTTTTAAAGCTTTTTTGGGACTTACTCACTTAAAGTCGTTCAAACTTGGTTTGTTAAGCATAAAACTTGGCACACAATTGTATTTGGTATATATTATTGTGTTGAAATGGTTACAATTGAAAACAATAGTCATATGCTTTATACGTTCAAAGTCGCGTTTTTAAGGTTTTTGATGTTTCTTTGGCACTTACTCCTCTAAACTAATTAAAACTTCTCCTTTGTTTTGCATGAGACTTGGCTCACAACACTATTTTATATATATTATTGTGTTGAAATGGCTTAAAAGAAAACAATTAAGTTATGCTATTTATTACGTTCAAAGTTGCGTTTTTAAGGTTATTAAAGCTTTTTCGGCACTTACTCGCTTAAAGTCGTTCAAACTTGGTTTAATAAGCATAAAACTTGGCACACAACGCTATTTGGTATATATTATTGTGTTGAAGTGGTTAGAATTGAAAACAATAGTCATATGCTTTATATTACATTCTAAGTTGCATTTTTAAGGTTTTAATGCTTTTTTGGCATTTACTCCTCTAAACTCGTCCAAACTTCCTTTTGTTTGGCATGAAATTTGGCTCACAACACTATTTGGTATGTATTATTTTGTTGAAATGGTTAGAATGGAAAACAATAGTCATATGCTTGACATTAATTGCGAAGTTGCGTTTTTAAGGTTATTAAAGCTTTTTTGGCACTTACTCGCTGAAAGTCGTTCAAACTTGGTTTGTTTTGCATGAAACCTGGCACACAACACTATTTTATATATATTATTGTGTTGAAATAGTTTTAATTTAAAACAATAGTCATATGCTTGAAATTAAGTGCGAAGTTGCGTTTTCAAGGTTATTAAAGCTTTTTTGGCACTTACTCTCTTAAAGTTGTTCAAACTTGGATTGTTAAGCATAAAATTTGGCACATAATACTATTTGGTATATATTATTGTATTGAAATTGTTAGAATTGACCAATTGTCATATGCTTGATAATACGTTCAAAGTTGCGTTTTCAAGGTTATTAAAGCTTTGTCGGCTCTTACGCCCTTAAAGTCGTTCAAACTTTGTTTGTTATGCATAATACTTGGGACAAAACACTATTTGGTATATATTATTGTGTTGAAATGGTTAGAATTTTAAAAAATCGTCATATGCTTGATATTACGTTCAAAGTTGCGTTTCTAAGGTTTTTAATGATTTTTTAGCACTTAATCGCTTAAAGTCGTTCAAACTTCCTTTGTTTGGCATGAAATTTTGCACAAAACAGTATTTGGTATATGTTATTGTGTTGAAATGAGTTTAATTGAAAACAATAGTTATATGCTTGATATTACGTTCGAAGTTTCGTTTTTATGGTTTTAAAAGCTTTTTAGGCACTTACTCGCTTGTTGTCGTTTAGACTTGGTTTATTGCGCATGAAACTTGGCACACAACAGTATTTGGTATGTATTATTTTGTTGAAATGGTTAGAATTTAAAACAATAATCATATGCTTAAAATTTATTGCGACGTTGCGTGTTCAAGGATATTAAAGCTATTTTGGAAATTACTTGCTTAAAGCCGTTCATACTTGGTTTGTTAGGCATGAAACTTGGAACATAACAATATTTGATACATATTATTATGTTGAAATGGTTATAATTTAAAACAATAGTCATATGCTTGAAATTAAATGTGAAGTTGCGTTTTCAAGGTTATTAAAGCTTTTTTGGTACTTACTCGCTTAAAGTCGTTCAAACTTGGTTTGTTAAGGATAAAACTTGGCACACAATACTATTTGGTATATATTATTGTTTTGAAATGGTTAGAAGTGAAAACCATTGTCAAATGCTTGAGATTACGTTGAAAGTTGCGTTTCTAAGGTTTTTAAAGCTATTCTAGCACTTTGTCCTCTAAACTCGTTTAAACTTGCTTTTTTTGGCGTGAAATTTTTCACACAACACTATTTGCAATATATTATTGTTTTGAAATGGCTAAATTTAAAACAATAGTCATACGCTTGTTATTACATTCGAAGTTACGTTTATATGGTTTTCAAAGCTCTTTTGGCACTTACTTAAAGTCGTTCAATCTTGGTTTATTAGGCATAAAACTTGGCGCAATACACTATTTGGTATATTTTTTTGTATTAAAATGCTTAGAATTTAGAAAAATAGTCATATGCTTGGAGTTACAGACAAAGTTGCGTTTTGTAGGCTTTTTTAAACTTTATTGGCACCTACGCGCTTATTATCGTTGAAACTTGGTTTGATTTGCATGAAACTTGGCACACAACACTATTTGGTATGTATTATTTTGTTTAAATGCTAGAATTTAAAACAATTGTCATATGCTTCAAATAAAGTGCGACGTTGCGTTTTCAAGGTTTTTAAAGCTTTTTTGGGACTTACTCACTTAAAGTCGTTCAAACTTGGTTTGTTAAGCATAAAACTTGGCACACAATTGTATTTGGTATATATTATTGTGTTGAAATGGTTACAATTGAAAACAATAGTCATATGCTTTATACGTTCAAAGTCGCGTTTTTAAGGTTTTTGATGTTTCTTTGGCACTTACTCCTCTAAACTAATTAAAACTTCTCCTTTGTTTTGCATGAGACTTGGCTCACAACACTATTTTATATATATTATTGTGTTGAAATGGCTTAAAAGAAAACAATTAAGTTATGCTATTTATTACGTTCAAAGTTGCGTTTTTAAGGTTATTAAAGCTTTTTCGGCACTTACTCGCTTAAAGTCGTTCAAACTTGGTTTATTAAGCATAAAACTTGGCACACAACGCTATTTGGTATATATTATTGTGTTGAAGTGGTTAGAATTGAAAACAATAGTCATATGCTTTATATTACATTCTAAGTTGCATTTTTAAGGTTTTAATGCTTTTTTGGCATTTACTCCTCTAAACTCGTCCAAACTTCCTTTTGTTTGGCATGAAATTTGGCTCACAACACTATTTGGTATGTGTTATTTTGTTGAAATGGTTAGAATGGAAAACAATAGTCATATGCTTGACATTAATTGCGAAGTTGCGTTTTTAAGGTTATTAAAGCTTTTTTGGCACTTACTCGCTGAAAGTCGTTCAAACTTGGTTTGTTTTGCATGAAACCTGGCACACAACACTATTTTATATATATTATTGTGTTAAAATAGTTTTAATTTAAAACAATAGTCATATGCTTGAAATTAAGTGCGAAGTTGCGTTTTCAAGGTTATTAAAGCTTTTTTGGCACTTACTCTCTTAAAGTTGTTCAAACTTGGATTGTTAAGCATAAAATTTGGCACATAATACTATTTGGTATATATTATTGTATTGAAATTGTTAGAATTGACCAATTGTCATATGCTTGATAATACGTTCAAAGTTGCGTTTTCAAGGTTATTAAAGCTTTGTCGGCTCTTACGCCCTTAAAGTCGTTCAAACTTTGTTTGTTATGCATAATACTTGGGACAAAACACTATTTGGTATATATTATTGTGTTGAAATGGTTAGAATTTTAAAAAATCGTCATATGCTTGATATTACGTTCAAAGTAGCGTTTCTAAGGTTTTTAATGATTTTTTAGCACTTAATCGCTTAAAGTCGTTCAAACTTCCTTTGTTTGGCATGAAATTTTGCACAAAACAGTATTTGGTATATGTTATTGTGTTGAAATGAGTTTAATTGAAAACAATAGTTATATGCTTGATATTACGTTCGAAGTTTCGTTTTTATGGTTTTAAAAGCTTTTTAGGCACTTACTCGCTTGTTGTCGTTTAGACTTGGTTTATTGCGCATGAAACTTGGCACACAACAGTATTTGGTATGTATTATTTTGTTGAAATGGTTAGAATTTAAAACAATAATCATATGCTTAAAATTTATTGCGACGTTGCGTGTTCAAGGATATTAAAGCTATTTTGGAAATTACTTGCTTAAAGTCGTTCATACTTGGTTTGTTAGGCATGAAACTTGGAATATAACAATATTTGATACATATTATTATGTTGAAATGGTTATAATTTAAAACAATAGTCATATGCTTGAAATTAAATGTGAAGTTGCGTTTTCAAGGTTATTAAAGCTTTTTTGGTACTTACTCGCTTAAAGTCGTTCAAACTTGGTTTGTTAAGGATAAAACTTGGCACACAATACTAATTGGTATATATTATTGTTTTGAAATGGTTAGAAGTGAAAACCATTGTCAAATGCTTGAGATTACGTTCAAAGTTGCGTTTCTAAGGTTTTTAAAGCTATTCTAGCACTTTGTCCTCTAAACTCGTTTAAACTTGCTTTTTTTGGCGTGAAATTTTTCACACAACACTATTTGCAATATATTATTGTTTTGAAATGGCTAAATTAAAAACAATAGTCATATGCTTGTTATTACATTCGAAGTTACGTTTATATGGTTTTTAAAGCTCTTTTGGCACTTACTTAAAGTCGTTCAATCTTGGTTTATTAGGCATAAAACTTGGCGCAATACACTATTTGGTATATTTTTTTGTATTAAAATGCTTAGAATTTAGAAAAATAGTCATATGCTTGGAATTACAGACAAAGTTGCGTTTTGTAGGCTTTTTTAAACTTTATTGGCACCTACGCGCTTATTATCGTTGAAACTTGGTTTGATTCGCATGAAACTTGGCACACAACACTATTTGGTATGTATTATTTTGTTTAAATGCTAGAATTTAAAACAATTGTCATATGCTTCAAATAAAGTGTGACGTTGCGTTTTCAAGGTTTTTAAGGCTTTTTTGGGACTTACTCACTTAAAGTCGTTCAAACTTGGTTTGTTAAGCATAAAACATGGCACACAATTGTATTTGGTATATATTATTGTGTTGAAATGGTTACAATTGAAAACAATAGTCATATGCTTTATATTACGTTGAAAGTCGCGTTTTTAAGGTTTTTGATGTATCTTTGGCACTTACTCCTCTAAACTAATTAAAACTTCTCCTTTGTTTTGCGTGAGACTTGGCTCACAACACTATTTTATATATATTATTGTGTTGAAATGGCTTAAAGAAGACAATTAAGTTATGCTATTTATTACGTTCAAACTTGGTTTATTAAGCATAAAACTTGGCACAAAACGCTATTTGGTATATATTATTGTGTTCAAGTGGTTAGAATTGTAAACAATAGTCATATGCTTTATATTACATTCTAAGTTGCATTTTTAAGGTTCCTAATGCTTTTTTGGCATTTACTCCTCTAAACTCGTCCAAACTTCCTTTGTTTGGCATGAAATTTGGCTCACAACACTATTTGCTTTGTATTATTTTGTTGAAATGGTTATTAAAGATTTTTTGGCACTTACTTTAAACAATCGTCATATGCTTCATATTACGTTCAAACTTCCCTTGTTTGGCATGAAATTTTGCACAAAACAGTATTTGGTATATGTTATTGTGTTGAAATGAGTTGAATTGAAAACAATAGTTATATGCTTGATATTACGTTCGAAGTTTCGTTTTTAAGGTTTTAAAAGCTTTTTAGGCACTTATTTGCTTGTTGTCGTTTAGACTTGGTTTATTGCGCATGAAACTTGGCACACAACACTATTTGGTATGTATTATTTTGTTGAAACGGTTAGAATTTAAAAACATAGTCATATGCTTAAAATTTATTGCGACGTTGCGTGTTCAAGGATATTAAAAGCTATTTTGGAAATTACTTGCTTAAAGTCGTTCATACTAGGTTTGTTTGGCATGAAACTTGGCACATAACAATATTTGATACATATTATTGTGTTGAAATGGTTATAATTTAAAACAATAGTCATATGCTTGAAATTAAATGTGAAGTTGCGTTTTCAAGGTTATTAAAGCTTTTTTGGTACTTACTCGCTTAAAGTCGTTCAAACTTGATTTGTTAAGGATAAAACTTGGCACACAATACTATTTGGTATATATTATTGTTTTGAAATGGTTAGAATTGAAAACCATTGTCATATGCTTGAGAATACGTTCAAAGTTGCGTTTTTAAGGTTTTTAAAGCTATTCTAGCACTTTGTCTTCTAAACTCGTTCAAACTTGCTTTTTTTTCGCGTGAAATTTTTCACACAACACTATTTGGTATATATTATTGTTTTGAAATGGCTAAATTTAAAACAATAGTCATATGCTTGTTATTACATTCGAAGTTACGTTTTTATGGTTTTTAAAGCTTTTTTGGCACTTATTAGCTTAAAGTCGTTCAATCTTTGTTTATTAGGCGTAAAACTTGGTGCAAAACACTATTTGGTATATTTTGTTGTATTAAAATGCTTAGAATTTAGAAAAATAGTCATATGCTTGGAATTACAAACAAAGTTGCGTTTTGTAGGCTTTTTTAATCTTTATTGTCACGTACGCGCTTATTATCGTTGAAACTTTGTTTGATTCGAATGAAACTTGGCACACAACACTATTTGGTATGTAATATTTTGTTTAAATGCTAGAATTTAAAACAATTTCATATGCTTCAAATAAAGTGTGACGTTGCGTTTTCAAGGTTTTTAAAAGTTTTTTGAGACTTACTCGCTTAAAGTCGTTCAAACTTTGTTTGTTAAGCATAAAATTTGGCACATAATTGTATTTGGTATATATTATTGTGTTGAAATGGTTAGAATTGAAAACAATAGTCATATGCTTTATGTTACATTCAAAGTCGCGTTTTTAAGGTTTTTAATGCTTCTTTGGCACTTACTCCTCTAAACTCATTAAAACTTCTCCTTTGTTTGGCGTGAGACTTGGCTCACAACACTATTTTGTATATATTATTGTGTTGAAATGGCTTAAATGAAAACAATTGAGTTATGCTTGTTATTACGTTCAAAGTTGCGTTTTTAAGGTTATTAAAGCTTTTTCGGCACTTACTAGCTTAAAGTCGTTCAAACTTGGTTTATTAAGCATAAAACTTGGCACACAACGCTATTTGGTATATATTATTGTGTTGAAATGGTTAGATTTTAAACAATCGTCATATGCTTGATATTACGTTCAAAGTTGCGTTTCTAAGGTTTTTAATTGAAAACAGTATTTCATATATGTTATTGTGTTGAGATGAGTTCAATTGAAAACAATAGTTAAATGCTTTATATTACGTTCGAAGTTTCGTTTTTAAGGTTTTAAAAGCTTTTTAGGCACTTACTCGCTTGTTCTTGTTTAGACTTGGTTTATTGCGCATGAAACTTGGCACACAACATTATTTGGTATGTATTATATTGTTGAAATGGTCAGAATTGAAAACCATAGTCATATGCTTAAAATTTATTGCGACGTTGCGTGTTCAAGGATATTAAAGCTATTTTGGAAATTACTTGCTTAAAGTCGCTCATACTTGGTTTGTTTTGCATGAAACCTGGCAGAGAACACTATTTTGTATATATTATTGTGTTGAAATAGTTTTAATTTAAAACAATAGTCATATGCTTGAAATTAAGTGCGAAGTTGCGTTTTCAAGGTTATTAAAGCTTTTTTGGCACTAACTCGCTTAAACTCGTTCAAACTTGGATTGTTAAGCATAAAATTTGGTACATAATGGTATTTGATATATATTATTGTATTGAAATGGTTAGAATTGACCAATTGTTATATGCTTGATATTACGTTCAAAGTTGCGTTTTAAAAGTTTTTTTAATGGTTTTTTGGCACTTATTCGCTTAGAGTCGTTCAATCTTGGTTTATTTGGCATGAAACTTGGCGCAAAACACTATTTGGTATATTTTATTGTATTAAAATGGTTGGAATTGAAAACGATAGTCATATGCTTGGAATTACGTGCAAAGTTGCATTTTTTAGCCTTTTTAAAACTTTATTGGCACTAACTCGTTTATTATCGTTCAAAATTGGTTTGTTTCGCATGAAACTTGGAAGAAAACACTATTTGGTATGTATTATTTTGTTGAAATTAAGTACGAAGTTGCGTTTTCAAGGTTGTTAAAGTTTTTTTGGCACTTTCTCGCTTAAAGTCGTTCAAACTTGGTTTATTAAGCATAATACTTGGCACATAATACTATTTGGTGTATATTATTGTGTTGAAATGGTTAGAAATGAAAACATTAGTCCCATGCTTGATATTACGTTCAAAGATGCGTTTTTAAGCTTTTTAATGCTTTTTTGGCACTTACTCCTCTAAACTCGTTCAAACTTTCTTTGTTTTGTAAGAAATTTGGCACACAATACTATTTGGTATATATTATTGTGTTGAAATGGCTTAATTAAAAGCAATAGTCATATGCTTGTTATTACGTTCAAAGTTACGTTTTAAAGGTTTTAAAAGCTTTTTTGGCACATATTCGCTTAAAGTCGTTCAATCTTGGTTTATTTGGCATGAAACTTGGCGCAAAACACTATTTCGTTATTTTTATTGTAATAAAAAGGTTAGAATTGAAAACAATAGTGATATGCTTGGAATTACATTCAAAGTTGCGTTTTTTTAGCCTTTTTAAAACTTTATTGGCACTCACTAGCTTATTATCGTTCGAACCTTGTATGAAACTTGGCACACAACACTATTTGGTCTGTATTATTTTCTTGAAATGGTTAGAATGGAGAACAATAGTCGTATGCTTGAAGTTTAGTGCAAATTAGCTAGCGTTTTTCAAGGATATTAAAGCTTTTTTTACACTCACTCACTTAAAGTTGTTCAAACTTGGTTTGTTAAGCATGAAACTTGGCAGAGAATACTATTTGGTATATATTACTGTGTTGAAATAGTTAGAATTGAAATCAATAGTCATATGCTTGATATTACGTTCAAAGTTGCGTTTTTAAGGTTTTTAATGCTTTTTTGGCATTGTTCCTCTAAACTCGTTCAAACTTCCTTTGTTTGGCATGAAATTTGGCACACAACACTATTTTGTATATATTATTGTGTTAAATTGGCTTAATTGAAAACAATAGTCATATGCTTGTTATTATGTTTGAAGTTACGTTTTTAAGGTTTTTAAAGGTTTTTTGGCTCTTACTTCCTTAAAGTAGTTAGATTTTTGTTTATTTCGCAATAAACTTGGTGCAAAACACTATTTTGTATATTTTCTTGTATTAAAATGGTTGGAATTTAAAACAATAGTCATATGCTTGGAAATACATGCGAAGTTGCGTTTTTTAGCCTTTGTAAAACTTTTTTGGGAGTTACTCAACATTATCGTTCAAACTTGGTTTGATTCGCAAGAAATTTGACACACAACACTGTTTGGTATGTATTATTGTTTTGAAATGGTTAGAATGGAAAACAATAGTCATATGCTTGAAATTAAGTGCGAAGTTGTCTTTTCATTGTTATTAAAGCTTTTTTGGTACTTACTGGGTTAAAGTTCTTCAAACTTGGTTTGTTTTGCATGAAACTTGGCACACAACACTAATATGTATATATTATTGTTTTGAAATTGTTACAATTTAAAACAATAGTCATATGCCTGAAATTAAGTGCGAAGTTGCGTTTTCAAGGTTATTAAAGCTTTTCTAGCACTTACTCGCATAAAGTCGTTCAAATTTGGTTTGTTAAGTATAAAACATGGCATACAATACTATTTGGTATATATTATTGTGTTGAAATGGTAGGAATTGAAAACAATACTCATACGCTTTATATTACGTTCAAAGTTGCTTTTGTAAGGTTTTTAATGCTTTTTTAGCAATTACTCCTCCAAACTCATTCAAATTTCCTTTGTTTGGCATGAAATTTGGGTCACAACACTATTTGGAATATATTATTGTGTTGAAATGGCTTAATTGAAAACAATAGTCATATGCTTGTTTTTATGTTCGAAGTTACGTCTTTAAGGTTATTAAAGCTTTTTTGGCACTTATTCGCTTAGAGTCGTTCAAGCTTGGTTTATTTGGCATTACACTTGGCGCGAAACACTATTTTGTATATTTTATTGTATTTAAATGGTTAGAATCTAAAACAATAGTCATATGCTTGGAATTACGGTCAAAGTTGCTTTTTTTAGCCTTTTTGGAACTTTATTGGCACTTACATGCTTATTATCGTTCCACCTTAGTTTGTTTCGAATGAAATTTAGCACAAGACACTATTTGGTATGTATTATTGTAACATCTCGGAATAACTCGGGTCGTACGAAAAGAGAAAATGACCTTTTAAAAACGAGACAACTATAATCCGAGTCAAACCGGGATGTTAGAAAACAGTTTAAAACGGTTTTGAAGTTAACGAAAACGTGCGGATCGAGTTCTATTAGCGTTATTAAGAACTACTAGATAATAAGAAATTCTTAGCAGCGGATAAGAACGAAAAGTTAAATCTACTTATTACAACTTGAGAACGAAAGTCGCCTCATAAAAACCAAATGTTCTTTAAACTAAATTTTGAAGTTCTTATTAAGACTTCTCTACCCTAATAATTTATTTCTTCAAGGGACAATCCTCACTCCCTAGACCTGCAACTTAACTTACTGCTAGTCATTGCCCAGATAGGTAACAACATCATCGCAGGGTCGTTAAGACCAAAAGTAACGTCAGCAAACGTCGCATACCAAATAAATAATAACACAAGAGAAAGTTTTAATTAATTAGCTGACAATTCACAGAACCTTACGCTTCGATCATGCTTATTAAGAATAATTATTTTCATGTAAAGGTTAGTCAGCCATACTGCTGTACTATCCGGCCATACTGCCGGTACACTCCAAACTCCATAAGTGAGACAATACATTAGGGGGAGCTAACCCCTAAGCAAGTCTCTACCATAGACACTCGCCTTACTTCGGTGCCTATGGTTAAGTATGCATACCCCCGCGGTGGCTCATAATGCCCTCATAAACCGCGAGTAATTCATTTCCACCAATTGACGTCATACTACGTCCACTTTAAAGTTAGTGAGGTCATACTACCTCTGCTTATCAAAACAATGTATAAAAATCATTGGTTCGAAAGATAACATTATTCGAACTATATACCCATGCTTTACTTTTATATATCATTATTATATGATACATCGGACTAATGCGAACCACGCTGCGTGTACATACCTTAAGCAAGATAACCAACTCGCAAGCGTCTTAATCAATTCCCGGTCACGAATCGACTTCCTACAAGGTTCAATCGTATTCGGGAAATAAGCACACATACACATTTTCCTCAAATCATCCATAACACACATATACAATCACATCCATACCTAGAATACTACACACAACATGAACATCCATCACATACTATGACATGGTATATACACAAAACCGGACAGCCTATACAATCTGTCCAGAAACTCATCTTAAAACTGTCAAACTGAAAATCCGACTTCACCGTTGCGTCTGGAAGGCGTCAAAACCCCCGGATACCAATTTTCATAATTTATAACATAGTATAAGTATTTTTAACTCAATTTCAAAGCCAAAAGTGTTCCAAAAACACATTTTTTCACCATTTTCAAAACCTACGGGATTTTGTCATTCCATTTTTTTTATCACAAAAATATAAATATCAATGCTTTATTTCCTATTAAATCTAAACAACAAAATTTAAATAAAAAATAAATTTTAATGAATTATTATTATTTTTTTTTTCCAATACAATTCTTTTTACACAATTGTATACACACATACATATCACATATTTACATGTACATTTTTTTTTTCCTACCAACATTATAAATCCCTTCTACTAATCAATAAAAATAAATAAATAAATTCCTAACACCACATACATTTTTTTTTCTATGAACATCCATTTTTATATACATATATTTTCAATTATCCATCAAACAATTTCTTCAAACATATGTAAACATATCTAAAACCCTAAAAAAAACATACATTAATTTAGATAGAAAATACATCATACTTTCACACATGAATTTTTTAAAATCATGAACAAATCATAACTATAAAATAACACACATAAAAATCATAGAAATTTAAATTAAAACTTAAAAATAAAAACTAGATTAAGAATTACTCACAATTGCTCAAGAACAAAACACCAAAATTGATGAACCAAAAGGAGGATTAGGCGTGGGAATTTGAGGGTTTAGGGAGTGTTTTTCTTAATTGCAATGGCTTGGAATGAAAAGATGTAATGAAAATTAAGAGATTAGGTAAATAAGGCAATTAAGGAAAATTAAGGCAATACTTATGGAAGGCAATAATTCCTTGATCTTTGAATCTTCCTAAGAAGTTACTAATCCTTCTTAATTCTCCATATGGCCGGCCAAATCCAATCACCTTCCCACTTTAATTAAATTTTTTTTTTTAAATTAAAGATAGATTAGGAAAAAGGTTTGGACTTAAAATGGTTTTAATTGCCTTAAAGGTTGAAGTCTCATGATCTAACCTACTAACAAAATAAATAATTTAATATAATTTAATAAATAATATATTCTTCTAAAAAATAATAATAATAATAATAATATTACTAGCAAATCATTTAATATATCGGAAAATATCGGGGTGTTACAGACTACCCCCCTTAAAAAGGTTTTGACCCCAAAACCTGAACGTACAAACACAAAACACACAACAATCACACACATAAAAACGACAAAACAAGCACACAACAAAAGAAATAGATCAAAATAACTCAAAGCGCGCAAAATTCTACCGCTTCTACCCCCCTTAAAAAAAAGTTACGTCCCCGTAACTTACTAACCTGAGGAAAAAGATACGGATACTTCTCTCGCATTGAAGCTTCTGTTTCCCAAGTTGCCTCTTGTGACCGATGATTGGACCATAGAACCTTAACCATTGCAATATCTTTTCGCCGAGTACTGCGAACCTTTCTATCTAAAATCTGAACAGGTTGCTCTTCATAGGTGAGGCTTTCATCCAGTTCTAACGGTTCCGGGTCCAAGACATGCGAAGAAGCCGCAACATAACGTTTTAACTGGGAGATATGAAAAACGTCATGAACCTTACCGAGCGCATTAGGTAACGCTAACCGGTAAGCTAACTTCCCAATCCGCTCCACAATACCATAGGGGCCAATGAAACGCGGGCTTAACTTCCCACGAGCACCAAAACGAACCACACCTCTCATCGGAGACACACGGAGTAGAACTTTGTCGCCCACTTCGTACTCATCAGGCCGACGTCGGAGATCGGCGTACGATTTTTGTCTATCCTGGGCTGCCTTCATTTTATCGCGAATTAACTTTACTTTCTCAGTCATTTGCACAAGCATATCAGGTCCTAAGGTGACAGATTCAGTAAAATCATCCCAACATACAAGACTACGGCACTTACGACCATACAGTGCTTCAAACGGAGCCATTTGAATCGTTGCCAGATAACTGTTATTATAAGAGAATTCTACTAGATCCAAATGTTCATCCCATGAACCTTGCCATTCCATGGCTATTGCTCTCAACATGTCTTCTAGTATCTGATTGACACGCTCAGTCTGACCATCCGTCATAGGGTGAAAAGACGTACTATGAAGAAGAGTGGTTCCCAAAGCCTGTTGTAATGACTTCCAAAAATGTGACAAGTATCGAGTATCACGATCGGAGACAATAGTACGAGGTATTCCGTGATATCGAACAACGTATCTAATATAGGCACGAGCAAGTTGTTCCATATCCCACTTACAATTCATCGGAATAAACCTTGCAGACTTAGTAAGCCTATCCACAATCACCCAAAGAGTATCATTACCAGCTTTAGTTCGTGGCAACCCTAACACGAAATCCATAGATATGTCATCCCACTTCCAGACCGGGACTTCCAGAGGTTGCAGCAACCCAGCTGGTCTTCGATGTTCACTCTTAACCTTTTGACACGTTAAACACTTGGAAACAAAATCAGCAATATTCTTTTTCATACCAGACCACCAAAACATGCATTTTAAATCTTGATACATCTTATCCCCACCAGGATGAACCGAGTATCTAGAATAATGAGCTTCGTTCAATAATTTTTCCTTCAAGGAGTCACACCCATCCGGCACACACCAACGTCCTTTAAAACGAAGACTACCGTCCTCATGAATTGTAAAACCTTCAGCTTTCCCTTCACTGATCTGCTCCCGAAGTTTTATGATCTTTGGGTCTTCCAGTTGCTTGGCCACAATTTCTTCGAATAAGGTAGGTTGCATAGACAAGGCACTCAACTTGGCTTCCAATTCCCCTTCTTGGATTATCTCCAAGTTCATTCTCCCAAACTCCTTACACAACTCCTCAGAGGTTATTAACGCTGAGACTGAATGCCTCGATTTTCTACTCAAAGCATCAGCGACTACATTCGCACGGCCTTCGTGATAGGAAATCTCCAAATCATAATCACTGATAAGTTCTAACCAACGTCGTTGGCGCAAATTCAACTCGGATTGGGTGAACAAAAATTGCAAACTTTTATGATCCGTAAAGACCTTGCATTTGACACCATAAAGGTAATGTCGCCAGATTTTCAATGCGAAAACCACAGCCGCTAACTCCAAGTCATGTGTTGGATAATTCACCTCATGAGTCCTTAGTTGACGCGAAGCATACGCCACCACTTTCCTATCTTGCATTAAAACACAACCTAATCCATGTTTGGAGGCGTCACTGTAGACGGAGTATTCCAAAGATGGATCAGGTAAGGTCAACACAGGGGCTGTAGTTAACTTCTTCTTCAACAACTGAAATGCCTTCTCATACTTCTCAGTCCATTCGAACTTCTTTTCCTTCTTCATCAAGGCTGTTAGTGAACGAGCGATACGAGAAAAATCCTTCACAAAACGACGATAGTACCCTGCTAATCCTAAGAAACTCCGGATATCTGTAACATTCCGAGGTGTAGACCAATCCCGAACAGTTGCTACTTTTGCTGGATCAACGGAAATTCCTTCCTTAGAAACAATGTGACCCAGAAAAGCCACTTACTCTAACCAAAATTCACACTTCGAAAACTTAGCATACAACTGATTCTCTCGCAGAATCTGCAAGACTATCCTTAAATGCTCTCGATGTTCTTCTTGGTTCTTGGAATATACCAAAATATCATCAATGAACACCACCACACACTTATCGAGGTACGCGTTAAAAACCCGATTCATCAACCCCATAAATGCTGCGGGTGCGTTGGTCAACCCAAAAGGCATCACGGTAAATTCGAAGTGTCCGTATCTGGTTCTAAAAGATGATTTACTAATATCCTCCTCCTTGATACGTAACTGATGATACCTTGACCGCAGATCAATCTTGGAAAAGACTCCTGCCCCTTGCAACTGATCAAAAAGATCATCGATCCGTGGTAACGGGTACTTATATTTAACAGTGACCTTATTAAGTTCTCTGTAATCAATACAGAGACGCATCGTTCCGTCCTTTTTCCTTACAAACAACACTGGGGCTCCCCAAGGCGACACACTAGGTCTTATATAACCCTTCTCTAACAACTCCTCCAATTGAACTTTCAATTCTTCCATCTCCTTTGGGGCCATTCGGTAAGGAGCTTTTGAAATTGGCCCTGTCCGAGGGATTAAATCAATCGAGAAGTCCACGTCCCTTCTTGGCGGCATACCAGGAAGTTCTTCTGGAAAAACATCCCTAAAATCACATACCACTGGAATGTTCTCAAGCTGCAACTCCCGCTCCCCTACTTTACTTATACTACACAGAAACCACGGTTGCCCTTGCTTGATTAACTTCCTGACCTTCAATGATGATACGATTTTTATCCTCGGTCCTTTAGGAAGACTCCTATATTTAACCTTCTCCCCCCTAGGTGCACTTAAGGTCACTGACTGTTCTTCACAATCTATTATCGCTTTATACCTACTTAGCCAATCCATCCCAAGTATTACATTTAAATCATCCATTTCTAGAGAAAATAAATTACTTGGAAATTTTACTTTCCCTATCTTAACCGGCACTTCACGGAACAACATATTACAATGAAAAATCTCCCCGGAAGAAGTAGAGACTGAAAAAGATGTTTCCTCGGGGTTCTCCAATTCTAAGTCCTTAACTCTAGACTTTGAAACAAATGAGCACGATGCACCAGAATCAAACAGTACTTTAACGGATTTTGTATTAGTACAGAACGTACCTATGACCACATCCGACGCCTGCGCTGCCTCCCTCGAGTTAACTGCTGAAAGCCTGCCGTCGTTCTGGGTAGAAGTAGTAACACCTCCTTGATTCCCACGTTGGCTTGAAAAGAAATTCTCATTTCTAGCATTTCCCGGTCGTTGCTGAACACCGGAGTTATTTCCCGAAAACCTTGGGTTTGAGGCACCTCCTAAGTTTCGGCCAAAACTTCCACCATTGTGATTCCCCCTACCAGCTTCATTACTACTCCGTCCGTTAGTGATTCTTTGTTGTTGGAAACCTCTATGATTTCCCCCTTACAACTCTTGTTGTCATATGCGAGTATAACACTCGTACATTCTATGGCCCGGCTTACCACAGTAAGAACAGTCCACTAACGCACCCCGGTAGTCCCTTCCTGGGTGATTCTTTTGAAATCTCCTACAGTTGAAGATTCTTTCCTTCCCATTACGATCATACAAAGGCTTCTGCATTCTAGCCTCTAGTCTCGAATTTCCCCCATTCTTGCTGTTTTGACCAGAATGGAAACCTTTCTCCTGAAAGCCTCCAAACGGTTTGTGCTTCTTAAATTGATTTTGGACTTGATTACACGCATTCGTATCATTCTGAAACACGGGTTCTTTTCTCTTCTCTCCGCTATGGCCCAACTTCTCTTTTTCCTTTCTGATAACATTTCCAATCTGCGCAGCTCTCTTGTATAGCTGGTCTAACGTATCATATCTATCAGTCTCAATGTGTTTTTGGATCTCATATGATAGACCTAACTCAAAACGCTGTATTTTCTTTCCCTCATTTGGGACATCATCAGGGCAAAACTTCAAGTATTCCATAAATTTCTGATAATATTCATCTACCGTTAGGTTTCCCATTTCGAACCTAGCAAACTCATTTGATTTGTCCTTCCTAACATGAGGCGGATAAAATTGGTCCCTTAACGCCCCCTTAAAACCTTCCCAGCTTAATTCACCGTCGTTTTCGGTTACCAACCTCATCTTACTATGTGTCCACCAATAGTCAGCGTCTTCCACTAGGAAAAACGCGGCTTGGTTAACCATGAGCTCAGCAGGACATCTCACCAAACTAAAAAGCTTGTGAAATTCTCTCAGCCAGTTTTCCAACATAGAAGGTTCACCTTTTCCACTATAAGTCGAGGGTTTACTCTGGGCTATTCTCTTACTAATTGACGAAGCCATTTCCTCCAAGGATTTCGGTCTCGGATTCCTTGCACCAGCTAGGGCCTTAACTAGGTTTCGAAGCACGCGATCAGAGTTTCCACTTGGCACGGACCTTTTCAAAAAGGGTGGCATGATGGCAGGTATACTGCATTAGGTTAAACAAGGTATGTAAATACATTACTACAGCGTTTGAGGTTCAAGGAAAAAGGGTTGAACAATGAGTCTAAAATAAACAAGGTAGTAGCCTTAAAGGAAAAAGGGTTGAACAATGAGTCTATAATCAAATCTATTCATTTTTTCATAAATACAATACTGAATCGATTCTACTTACTAATGTTTAGACTTTTAAAAACAAAATTCAAATTCAAAACAATAATACCATATAATTCCAATCTAAAAGAAATAATTGGGTCTAGATTCCCACATAATCATTGTTCAAATACTACAAAAGTCCGAGATAAACAACCAAATCATTTAACCAACAAAATTGTTCACAATTATTCTACTAAGGGACTAGACATACGAACTCGTACACATGCATAATCAAATAAAATAAAAACAATCAGGCAAATAAAGGCGACGCATCCATACGGTCCCGATCCTCCATGTATTGATCAGGGTCAAAATCAGCATCATCAGAGTCATCGCTAGACGCGCTATCGGAATCAGAAGGGGTTCCTACAGATAAGGAATCACTCATAGTAAGTCGCGCTACGGAATCAGAAAGCTCTACAATTATTGGCTCAGGTGGTTCCTCCTCCCACATCATGATTTCACTCTCTTCCTCACTCATGAGATCCTCTCGCCTCATCGGCCAACCCCCTAGAATAATTACCCCGCTATCATTATCACTCAACATTCCATCTCTATCAGCTAGTTCCCCCTCCTCATCAACATTATATCCATCCCCTAAGTTATCCTCATCAGGCTCTTCTACCACTCCTAAAGAATCCTCCTCCATGAATTCTCCCTGCTCCTCATCAGAATTTTCTTCGAAATCCTCCTCAAATTCCTCTTCTGGGTCCTCATCGGGGTCCTCCTCCGGGTCCTCTTCTGGATCCTCCTCGGGATCCCTCTCGAAATCCAGCTCATCGAAGATTATAAATGGCACTGAGTTTGGGTTTACTACGGGAACATCCTCCTCATTATTATCTCTCCTTGCCCCACTAGGTTCTGGAACGTCAACTCCGTCCCGATCCTCAGTTTGCACTGCTCTTACCCTTCTGTCAATCTCTAGGTGAAACTGGTCACTCCTCTCTTTCAGTGCAATCATCTCCTCCTCCATTATTCTTTCATACACTAGTTTGGACTTTTTGTAGATCATTTCCATTCGTCGGGTGTAATCCAAATCACTTTCCCCCTCTTTTCTATCCAAAATTCCCAGAGCCTCTATTTCTGCCCAAGCTGGGGCATTAACTAAAGCTCTCCAGGGTTCCTCTCGGGTATTAATTCCCTCTTCGGCCGGTCTTTTTCCTTTATCCATGAAAGAAAGTAATAATCGAACTTCCTGACTCACTAAGAAAAAAAACAAGACAATTAATTTCTGAGATAAGACAAAGATAGATAATTCAGAGCATCAGAGATATAAACACAGAAATCCTATCATGCACACATCAAAGTTATCCATGACATCATACTTAAAGACACCAAGCACAACACATCATAACCCCTTAATGTCTACCCCTTTTACTCTCGTCAATTTTTTTTTTCTACGTTAGTCTATCAGTACAGATAAATAACACTAAATAAAACTCCCGCTCTGATACCAGTTGTAACATCTCGGAATAACTCGGGTCGTACGAAAAGAGAAAATGACCTTTTAAAAACGAGACAACTATAATCCGAGTCAAACCGGGATGTTAGAAAACAGTTTAAAACGGTTTTGAAGTTAAGGAAAACGTGCGGATCGAGTTCTATTAGCGTTATTAAGAACTACTAGATAATAACAAATTCTTAGCAGTGGATAAGAACGAAAAGTTAAATCTACTTATTACAACTTGAGAACGAAAGTCGCCTCATAAAAACCAAATGTTCTTTAAACTAAATTTTGAAGTTCTTATTAAGACTTCTCTACCCTAATAATTTATTTCTTCAAGGGACAATCCTCACTCCCTAGACCTGCAACTTAACTTACTGCTAGTCATTGCCCAGATAGGTAACAACATCATCGCAGGGTCGTTAAGACCAAAAGTACACGTCAGCAAACGTCGCATACCAAATAAATAATAACACAAGAGAAAGTTTTAATTAATTAGCTGACAATTCACAGAACCTTACGCTTCGATCATGCTTATTAAGAATAATTATTTTCATGTAAAGGTTAGTCAGCCATACTGCTGTACTATCCGGCCATACTGCCGGTACACTCCAAACTCCATAAGTGAGACAATACATTAGGGGGAGCTAACCCCTAAGCAAGTCTCTACCATAGACACTCGCCTTACTTCGGTGCCTATGGTTAAGTATGCATACCCCCGCGGTGGCTCATAATGCCCTCATAAACCGCGAGTAATTCATTTCCACCAATTGACGTCATACTACGTCCACTTTAAAGTTAGTGAGGTCATACTACCTCTGCTTATCAAAACAATGTATAAAAATCATTGGTTCGAAAGATAACATTATTCGAACTATATACCCATGCTTTACTTTTGTATATCATTATTATATGATACATCGGACTAATGCGAACCACGCTGCGTGTACATACCTTAAGCAAGATAACCAACTCGCAAGCGTCTTAATCAATTCCCGGTCACGAATCGACTTCCTACAAGGTTCAATCGTATTCGGGAAATAAGCACACATACACATTTTCCTCAAATCATCCATAACACACATATACAATCACATCCATACCTAGAATACTACACACAACATGAACATCCATCACATACTATGACATGGTATATACACAAAACCGGACAGCCTATACAATCTGTCCAGAAACTCATCTTAAAACTGTCAAACTGAAAATCCGACTTCACCGTTGCGTCCGGAAGGGGTCAAAACCCCCGGGTACCAATTTTCATAATTTATAACATAGTATAAGTATTTTTAACTTAATTTCAAAGCCAAAAGTGTTCCAAAAACACATTTTTTCACCATTTTCAAAACCTACGGGATTTTGTCATTCCATTTTTTTTTATCACAAAAATATAAATATCAATGCTTTATTTCCTATTAAATCTAAACAACAAAATTTACATAAAAAATAAATTTTAATGAATTATTATTATTATTATTATTTTTTTTTTCCAATACAATTCTTTTTACACAATTGTATACACACATACATATCACATATTTACATGTACATTTTTTTTTTCCTACCAACATTATAAATCCCTTCTACTAATCAATAAAAATAAATAAATAAATTCCTAACACCACATACATTTTTTTTTTCTATGAACATCCATTTTTATATACATATATTTTCAATTATCCATCAAACAATTTCTTCAAACATATGTAAACATATCCAAAACCCTAAAAAAAACATACATTAATTTAGATAGAAAATACATCATACTTTCACACATGAATTTTTTAAAATCATGAACAAATCATAACTATAAAATAACACACATAAAAACCATAGAAATTTAAATTAAAACTTAAAAATAAAAACTAGATTAAGAATTACTCACAATTGCTCAAGAACAAAACACCAAAATTGATGAACCAAAAGAAGGATTAGGCGTGGGAATTTGAGGGTTTAGGGAGTGTTTTTCTTACTTGCAATGGCTTGGAATGAAAAGATGTAATGAAAATTAAGAGATTAGGTAAATAAGGCAATTAAGGAAAATTAAGGCAATACTTATGGAAGGCAATAATTCCTTGATCTTTCAATCTTCCTAAGAAGTTACTAATCCTTCTTAATTCTCCATATGGCCGGCCAAATCCAATCACCTTCCCACTTTAATTAATTTTTTTTTTTTAAATTAAAGATAGATTAGGAAAAAGGTTTGGACTTAAAATGGTTTTAATTGCCTTAAAGGTTGAAGTCTCATGATCTAACCTACTAACAAAATAAATAATTTAATATAATTTAATAAATAATATATTCTTCTAAAAAAATATTAATAATAATAATAATATTACTAGCAAATCATTTAATATATCGGAAAATATCGGGGTGTTACAATTATTTTTTTTGAAATGGATAGAGTTGAAGTCAATAGTCATATGCTTGAAATTAAGGGCGACGTTGCCTTTTCAAGGATATTAAAGATTTTTTTGCAATTACTTGCTTAAAGTCGTTCATACTTGGTGTCTTTGCCATGAAACTTAGCACACAACAATAATTGGTAAATATTATTGTGTTGATATGATTACAATTTAAAACAATAGTCATATGCTTGAAATTAAGTGCGAAGTTGCGTTTTCAAGGTTATTAAAGCTTTTTTGGCACTTACTCGCTTAAAGTCGTACAAACTTGGTTTTTTTTGCATGAAACTTGGTACACAACTATTTTGTATATATTATTGTGTTGAAATAGTTACAATTTAAAACAATTGTCATATGCTTGAAATTAAGTGCGAAGTTGCGTTTTCAAGGTTATTAAAACTTTTTTGGTACTTTCTCGCTTAAAGTCGTTCAAACATGGTTTGTTAAGCACAAAACTTGGCACACAATACTATATTGTATACATTATTGTGTTGAAATTGTTAGAATTGAAAACAATAGTCATATGCTTGATATTACGTTCAAAATTGGGGTTTTTAAGGTTTATAATGCTTTTTTGGCATTTATTCCTCAAAACTCATTCAAACTTCCTTTGTTTAGCATGACATTTGGCACACAACTTTGTTTGGTATATATTATTGTTTTGAAATGACTTAATTGAAAACAATAGTCATATGCTTGTTTTTACATTCAAAGTTACGTTTTAAAGGTGTTTAAAGCTTTTTTGACGCTTACTCGCTTAAAGTCGTTCAATCTTGGTTTAGTTGGCATGAAACTTGGCGCAAAACACTACTTGGTATATTTTATTATGTTAATATGGTTAGAATTGAAACAATAGTCATATGCTTGGAATTAAATACAAAGTTGCGTTTTTTAGCCTTTTTAAAACTTTATTGGAACTTACTCGCTTAATATGGTTGAAACTTTGGTTGTTTCACATGAAACATGGCACACAACACTATTTGGTATGTATTATTTTGTTGAAATGGTTAGAATGGAAAACAACAGTCATACGCCTCAAATTAAGTGCGAAGTTATGTTTTTAAGGTTATTAAAGCTTTTTTGACACTTACTCCCTTAAAGTCGTTCATATTGGGTTTGTTAAGCATAATACTTCGCAAACAATACTATTTGGTATATATTACTGTGTTGAAGTGGTTTAAATGAAAACAACAGTCATATGCTTGTTGTTACGTTCGAAGTTACGTTTTTAAGGTTTTTAAAGCTTTTTGGTACTAATTCGCTTAGAGTCGTTCAATCTGGTTTATTTTGCATGAAAGATGGCGCAAAATACTATATGGTATATTTTATTGTATTAAAACGATTAGAATTGAAAACAATAGTCACATGCTTTGAATTACCTGCAAATTTGCATTTGTTAGCTTTTTTTAAACTTTATTGGCACTTAATCGCTTATTATCGTTCAAACTTGGTTTGTTTCGCATGAAACTTGGCACAAAACACTAATTGGTATGTATTATTTTGTCGAAACGGTAAGAATGGAAAACAGTAGTCATATGCTTGAAATTAAATGTGAAGTTGCGTTTTAAAGGTTATTAAAACATTTTTGGCACTTACTCCCTTAAAGTCGTTCAAACTTGGTTTGTTAAGCATAAAACTTGGCACGGAATACAATTTGGTATATATTATTGTGTTGAAATAGTTAGAATTGAAAACAATAGTTATATGCTTAATATTACGTTTAAAGTTGCGCTTTTAAGGTTTTTGTTGGCCTCTCAAGGTTTTGATGATGACTTCACTTTTAAATAAACAAACATATTTTTAGAGATTGTTTTGAAGGTATATATCCGATTTAGTTTGAATCGTTGATGAAGCCTATGACTTGGTTCGTGGAACATGTACATGTCTTAAAATGTCCAAGATGTTAGATAAGTGGTATAATGTTCAAAGTAGACGTACAGTCTACTGTTCCTAAAATGAACATTCTGACTGAAGTTGAAGCTGGAGACAGTACACTGTTCCTACGTAGCAGGTCTGAAGAATAGCATCGACTGAAAAATTGCGAATTAATTATTTTCTGTTTTTAAGTTGATGTAATGGTTTAGAATTAATTTAATTGCTTAAATTAATTAGTAAGTTAATTGGCAAATCTATTTTTAGGTTTTCTAAAAATAGCCCAAGACTTTTTCTTGATTAGATTTAGATCTCCTATTTTTTAGGATCTTATGTTTTAAACTCCTATGCTATTTTTAGCATTAAGGAAACTGATTTTTCCTTGAGCAAATAACAGCCGGACACTTTCATAATTCCACCACCTTTTGTTTTGAGAACGTGGGGGTAGTGGAGGTATGTGTGAGATAGTGGACGTTATGCTTATGGTAACTGCTGGCTGTTCCCTCTATAAACAGAAGGGACTTTGCTCGAATCAAAAATCAATCCTTTTAGGATTCAAGAGTGTCCATTAAAGGGAGATCATCTTAAGAAAAATATTTTCAGTTTTCCAATGCCAATTAATTTATTATATTTTTCTTAAGTAATTATTTTAATTCTTATCCTCTTGAGAAATGGCCTTGTAAGGGTTGATGTGTGATTTGTTGTAATTAGACTTGTGGGAAGTCTAAGGGAATAGAGAAGAGAAATGGCCTTGTAAGGGTTGATGTGTGATTTGTTGTAATTAGACTTGTGGGAAGTCTAAGGGAATAGAGAAGAGAAATGGCCTTGTAAGGGTTAATGAGTGTTTTGTTGTAATTAGACTTATGGGAAGTCTAAGGGAATAGAGAATAGAATCGAGAGAAGAGAAAGAGAAGGAGAGAAAGAGAAGAGAAGAGAAGTAGGCCTAAGTAGAGAAGCTTTAAGTGAAGCATTTAGAGAATTGAGAAGCTTCAAGTGAAGCAAACATTGTTTTGTGTAATTGTAATTGATTGCCTAAACATAGTGAGAATTTTGAAATCCCGGGGGTCGTGGTTTTTCCTTCTTATTAGGCCAAGAAGGTTTCCACGTAAAATCCTTGTCTCCTTTTATTAATCTTTTCGTTTTTAAGTTTAAGTTTTTGTTCTTTACTTAATATAATTCCGCAAAAATTAGAGGCAAAAATCTTAAATCTACTACACAACAATTCACCCCCCCTCTTGTTGCATTCGATCATCTATTAGCATTCCTACAATTGGTATCAGAGCCCTGTTCCTCATTTAATCAGGAAACCCTGAGAGCAGTATCCTGTTCCCTGGAAAGATGTTGAAGATGAACGAGCGCATGGATGAGGGGTACTCCACACAAAGACCACCCATGTTCGATGGGAAATTCTATAGTTACTGGAAAAATAGAATGGAAATCTTCATAAAGGCCGAAAACTATCAAGTTTGGAGAGTCATTGAAATTGGAGACTTTGAGGTGACGACCATCAACTCCAACAATGAAGCTGTTCCAAAACCAATCACTGAATATGAAAAAGAAGATTTTCAAAAGATGGAAATGAATGCTCTTGCTATCAAGTTACTTCACTGTGGGCTTGGTCCAAATGAGCACAATCGTATTATGGGTTGCAAAACCGCTAAGCAGATTTGGGACCTGCTAGAAGTTACCCATGAAGGTACTAGTGAAGTAAAGAGATCCAAGATTGACTTGCTAATGTCCAAATATGAAAGATTCGTCATGGAACCGAGGGAAAACATTCAAGAAATGTTCACTAGCTTCACAAACATTACGAATGAGTTAGTCTCTCTTGGTAGAATCATTCCCGTTGATGAACAAGTTAGAAAAGTACTTAGGAGTCTTCCTCAAGACGAACGCTGGAGAGCAAAGGTTACAGCCATCCAGGAGTCCAAAGATTTCACCAAGTTCAATTTGGAAGAGCTGGTTGGTTCTCTAATGACCCATGAATTGCATTTGGGAACAGCTGACAGTTCCCGAAACAAAGGACTGGCTCTGGCAGCAGAAAATAGCGATGAATCAGAAACTGGTGAAGAGGAAGCAGCTTTGTTGGCTCGAAAATTCAAAAAATTCTTTAGGAACAGAAGGTATGGTAATCAAAGGAATAACAAAGAAAAGGGAACAACGAACTTGAAGACAAACTTTGAATGCCACAAGTGTGGGAGCACTGAACACTTCATCAAGGATTGCCCTCAATGGAAAAATGAGAAGGGCAAGGGAAAAGCAAGAGAAGTTGGAAGACAATATAAGAAGGGAAACTTCAAAACTGATTTTAGAAAAGCAATGATAGCAGCTTGGGGAGATACGGAGAGCGAGGCTGAGACAGAAGCTCCAGTGGAAGAGGAAACAACAAACCTATGCCTCATGGCATCTCATGAAGAATCCAAAGAGAAAGAGGTAATGTCTTCTATCTCACTCCCTAAACAATTGTCTAAACTCAGTAAGAATGAATTAATCAAATTGCTGTTAGAGACACAAGAAAAGTTGAATGAAAAAACAGCTAAGTGTCTCCAAATTGAGAAAGACCTTAACTTAAGTAAAGATCATATCTCATACCTAAATTCATTTAGGATCGATGTGCGAAGTAGATTTTTTAATTTGCTAGATCAGAATGTTGTTTTGAAAGAGACAATTGAGAAATTGAAACAGGAATTTATTTTTCTTAATATTGAAATGAATCATAACAGATTGATAGGATTAAGTAAAGATGCAAACAATATATCTACTCACATGGTTAGCACTGAATTTCAAAGGTTGAAATCAAAATTAGAATCCTACGAAATTGAAAATGAAAATTTGAAAAATAAAATAAACTTAAGAGGAAAAGGGAAAATCAATGAAATTCCCAAATGGATTCTAAATGCTAAAACCAAAAGTAAAGAAGGTCTAGGCTATATGAGGAATGATAAAAAGAAAAAGTTCTATGTAGATCTCCCTAGTAGCAAAATATGTTCCTTCTGTGGTAAAATTGGACACCTGAAACATCAATGTATAAAGAAGGAACAGCATACCAAAGCAAATAAAAATTATGTCGAACGAATATGGATTAAGAAATGTGATTCAAGTATTGTCGACAAGGAACCCAAGGATGAATGGGTTCCTGCACCTAACCACTAATTTGCTTTGCAGGTTCAAGTGAGGGGGAACAACTCATGGTATCTCGACAGTGGGTGTTCCAAGCACATGACGGGTGATAAATCTAAATTTCTCTCACTTGAAGCCTATGATGGGGGAACAGTAACCTTCGGTGACAACATGAAGGGTGAGATAATCGCCAAAGGAAAGGTTGGAAGGTCTAGTTCCCATGCCATTGATAATGTATTTTTAGTCGAGAATTTAAGACACAATTTGTTAAGTATTTCTCAATTTTGCGACAAAGGTAACTCTGTTAAGTTTACTTCTGAAAAATGCATAATTTTCTAGGAACAGTAGAGGAGACCCTGTGCTGGAGGGAATCAGAAAAGGGAACACCTATGTGGTGGACCTGGACACTGTTCCCAGAAACAGTCTAACGTGTTTAAGTGTTATTGAAGAAGACCCACTTCTTTGGCACAAGCGTCTAGGTCATGCTAGTTATTCATTGATTAACACTTTAAGATCAAAAGACCTAGTAAGAGGATTACCAGCAATAAAATTCCTCAAAAATGAAATTTGTGATCCTTGTGCTAAAGGAAAACAAGTGCGGTCATCCTTTAAATCAAAGAACGTTGTGACTATCATTAGACCATTAGAATTAATTCATATGGATTTATGTGGACCAATGAGAACACAAAGCCGTAGTGGCAAAAAGTATGTGTTTGTTGTTGTTGATGATTATAGTAGATTCACTTGGACCTTATTTTTGGCAAGCAAAGATGAAGCTTTTGATGAGTTTGTTTCTTTTGCAAATAAAACACAAAAATCTACCAATAATCAAATTGTTCACATAAGATCTGATCATGGGAAAGAATTTGAAAATTCAAACTTCATGAATTATTGCAATGAACATGGTATAAATCATAATTTTTCCGCACCTAGAACACCACAGGAAAACTGAGTGGTAGAAAGGAAAAATAGGACCTTAGAAGAAATGGCAAGGACCATGTTGATTGCTAGTGGTCTACCTAGGAACTTTTGGGCAGAAGCCGTTAATACTGCATGCTATACTTTGAATCGTGTACTAATAAGGCCAATCACTTCTAAAACACCCTATGAATTACTCAAAGGTGTTAAACCAAATATCTCCTATTTTCGTGTGTTTGGATGTAAATGTTTTGTTCACATAAATGGAAAACGAAATATAGGTAAATTTGATGAAAGAAGTGATGAGGCAGTATTTCTCGGTTATTCATCACAAAGCAAAGCTTACAGAGTTTATAATAAGAGAACAATGTGTGTAGAGGAGTCTGTTCACATAATCTTTGATGAAACTAACTTTTCAACAAGTGAACAGGAAACAAGTAATATTAAAATAGGTCTTGCAAATTTGGAAGATGATGATGAAGGAATCAAAGTGCAAGATCAAGGAACAGCAAGTGAACAGTCAATACAAGAAGAGGCAGAAGAAACTGATCAAATCCAGGAACTGCCAGTACAACAGGACCAGCAGACTGTTCCCAATCCAGCTGTTCCCACAGATGAGCAAAATGATCCAATAGCTGAACAGAATGTCAATCAAGTTGCTGAACAAGAACATGCTACTGTTCCTTCAAGAGAATTTGTGCCTAAACCTTGGAAGTATCAAAGATATCATCCTCTTGATTCGATTATAAGTGATATAAATAAGGGAACACAAACAAGATCTCAATTGAGAAACTTTTGTGCACACTTTGCGTTCCTATCATCACTTGAACCAAAAAATCACGAGGAAGCTTTAAAGGATTCCGATTTGGATAGTTGCCATGCAAGATGAATTGAACGAGTTTGAGAGAAATAAAGTGTGGCACTTGGAACCCAAACCGAAACACAAGAAAGTAATTGGTTTGAAATGGGTATTTCGGAACAAGCTAGATGAACATGGAACAATTGTTAGAAATAAAGCTAGACTTGTGGTTAAAGGTTATAATCAACAAGAAGGTATTGATTACACTGAGACTTTTGCTCCAGTAGCAAGGTTAGAGGCTATCAGAATCTTAATTTCTTTTGCTGCATTTATGAACTTTAAATTATATCAAATGGATGTGAAATGTGCTTTTTTAAATGGTTATCTTGATGAAGAAGTTTTTGTAGAACAACCTCCAGGTTTTGAGAATACCTCTTGTCTTGATCATGTTTACAAGCTTGATAAAGCCCTATATGGCTTAAAGCAAGCTCCTAGGCAATGGTACGAAAGACTTTCAAAGTTTTTGATTAAAAATAACTTTGTAAGAGGAAAAATCGACAAAACCTTGTTCTTTAAGAATAAAGGTTCTAATATTTTGGTTGTTCAAATTTATGTTGATGATATTATTTTTGGTGCTACTAATGACTTGTTATGTAAAGAATTTGCTAACCTTATGGGTACAGAATTTGAAATGAGCATGATGGGAGAATTAAATTTCTTTCTTGGTTTGCAAATTAAACAAACTGAAAATGGTATTTTTATTCATCAACAAAAATACATCAAAGAACTTCTTAAGAAATATGGACTAAACAATGCTAAAACCAACCATACAGCTATGGCTACCAATGTTAGACTAGATGAAGACCTAAATGGGACTAACGTAGATCAAACAATGTATAGAGGCATGATAGGTTCTTTATTGTATCTAACTGCAAGTAGACCTGATATTTCTTTTAGTGTTGGTTTATGTGCTAGATTTCAATCAAATCCTAAAGAATCACATCTCACTGCAGTCAAACGAATTTTGAGATATTTGAAGGGAACAGACGACTTGTCCCTATTTTATCCTAAAAGTGATGTTTATGATTTAAAAGGTTTTAGTGATGCAGATTATGCAGGTGATCTTGTTAATAGAAAAAGTACATCAGGTATGGTACAATTTCTTGGCTTATGTTTAGTTTCATGGAGTTCCAATACCAGTGCCATATGTATATCCAAAGATCCAGTGCATCATTCACGTGCTAAACATATACATATTAGACATCATTTTCTTAAGGATAACGTAGAACACAAAAATATTGTACTGAAGCATGTTAACACAAATGAACAAGTTGCAGATATTCTGACCAAACCACTTCCTAGGGAACAATATGAAAAGATGAGATTGGAACTTGGTATGATCAAGCTCCACTAAAGTTAGTTGCATATATTTCCCATTGAAGCATCATGAAAATGAAAAGGTCAGGAATCAATCTCAAAATCTTGATTGAAAATCAATTATTGCATGGATCAGGTAAACACGTAATAAAGTTTGTACTATAAATGTTTTCACGTTTGCATGTTGTTAATTAGATCAGACCAAAGCAAATGTTCATTATTTTTGTTATAATTCTTTTTATATCATAATTCAATTTTTTTTTTTATTTTCATATTTCACTTTAAATTTCATATTTCATGATTTATTCATATTTCACATTTTTGTACGGCCAACTTAAATTGAGAGTTTTGGGAAAACAGTTCTTCTTCACTCAAGTAATGCAAAGGCAATAAAGAGATGGGACTTGGAGGAGTAACCGTCACTTCAATCATTTAAAAACCCCTGTTTCACGTCATTACCCATTACCTTCCCAAACCTTCTCTCAATCCCTCAAGAAACCGTCCTTCCTTCTCTCTCAAAACCTTCAAAAATTCAAAAATGAAAACCCCCAAATCCTTTAAATCAGGCAAGAAAACTCCCAAATCCTGTATGCCCGATCAACCAAAACCACTAAGAGTAGTTCTTCCACCACCATTACTGCAGGATGCACCACCCACACCAACTGAAACCACACAAGAATCACCAAAACACTCCACTGAACCCACAAGTACCAAAAGAAAAATGTCAACAGGTGGTTCATCTTCTAGAGTAGTTAAGCGATCGAAGCATGTTGATCCAAACAGCGCAGAAGAAGTTTCAAAGGAGATGACTGTAGGGTTCGGGTTGGACAAATATTGGTATGATTCTACTAACTTTCCTAGATTGCATGACTTTTTAAAGTTTCAAGAATGAGAATCATTGATGTCAAACTACAGTTGCAATTCAATTTTTCCAAACCTAATGAGAGAATTTATTGTAAATTTCTCTAATGATGGCGGTATGTGTTCTAGTGTTGTTAAAACTGTTAAAATTGAATTTAACAGCGCTTTATTAGGGGAATGGTTTAATGTTCCAAATGTTGGTTTTGATACATATCATATTGGGTCAAAGATTGCATTTTCTGGCATTAATGAACGAACAATTTTAAAATTTTTAGGAGTTGATCAAAAGGGGAAGATCAGTCACAATGTTCTGTCCCCTATGCATAAATTGTTGTACAATGTTGCTCGCAGATTTATCTTACCACGAAACTCAAAACGTAGTCAAGTGAGTTTGCGTGATGCCACCTTGATTTACTGCATGGAAAAACATATTAAAATAAATTTTCCTTCGTTGATGATCTCTCATTTATCAGACTGCATTGAAAAGAAAAGTTTTATTGGTTATGGAGGGTTGCTAACATGGATTTTTAGGAAGTTTGAGGTCCCATTGGAAGGGTTGGAGTTCCCAATGGGTCCCAATATGAAAATTGGTGCTAAATGTTTACAAAATTTGCGTTTAAAATTGAATGATGAGGGAGTATTGATGCATCAGGAGGTTGTAGAAGTTGAATCTGAAGAAGAAGGGGCTGAAGAGGTTGAAGAAGAAAAGGAGGAAGAGGAGAAAAAGGAGGAAAAGGAGAATGAGGAAGAAAAGGAACAAGATCCTGTTTCCTCTGAAAATATTGAAAAATCTGAGAAAGAGGAACAGGATGGAGCTGCGAGAAAGGGGGAAAAGGAAAAGCAAACGGAAGCCTTGGATGAAAATGTCCCTCACAATCTTTGTGATGATACAAGTGATGAAGAGATTGTGATAGCTCTGAGGAAAAAGGCTAAATTCATTAAGAGGAAGAGTAGGAGGTTAGCCTCAAAACGCAAGGCTACTTTGGTTGATGAAACACCATCTGACACCATCCCTGAGCCCACACCTGATGAACCTACCTCTCCCAAGCCAGCCAATTCATCACCACATCAAATTCCATCACCACCACCATCACCTATCCCGTGTACACACCACCACAATCACACACTTCACCCAATATTGGCTGTACTAACTTTGACTCTGTCCCTGCAGTTTCCTTACATTCCATTCTTTCCAAGCTCCTTGATCTACAGTCTCAATTCATTGCATTTCAGGATGAAACTCGTGTCTCGCTTGCTTCAATTGTGGATCAGCTAAACCAAATGGAACAACGCCTTGGTGCCAAGCTGGACACAGTAGAGGTGCAGACTGAGTACATTGATGAAGAGACTGACCCTTGAACCCTCTCCCTCTGGTTTAAAAAATTTTGTTGGCTATATTACTTATCAAACAATTTCTCTTTTTACTTTGTACCATTTGAGGTACAAAGTTGTATTGTTGAACAATTGCTACTTTTCTTTCTTTGCTTTTTTTATGGTCTATGACAATTAACTCTATGCAGGTTTAATCATTGTTCATAGCACTTGCTTTTATTATTGTTGTTTGTTGTTTTCATCACTAACAAATCTATATGGTTTGTGCTGAGATTTGATAACTCCCAATTCTTTTTGACTGATGACAAAAGGGGGAAGATTATTGCACAAACTTAACAGGAGTGATTACACAGTTACATATCTTGGTTGATTTATATTGATTCTTATGGATGATAATGTGTTGCTAATGTGTTTATGCTAGTTTAGTGATCATCTGTGTTGCTAAGTGTTCATGGATAAGTGTTCATGGATATTTGTTTCTGTGAATTTGTTTTCAAGATGTTTCTGTTGAAATTATTTAACAATGTGTGTTTTCTTAGTTTAATTAATTATGTTAGTTTTATTATGTTAGTTTAATTATGTCAGTTTAGTTATTTATGTTAGTTTATTTTAGTTTATTTCATTTATGTTTTAGATTAATTAAATTTTGAAAATTTTTAAACATATTTGATATTATGGAGTAAATTGTTTTATTGTGAATGCTTGGTAAATTATATTGTAACGAGTTGATTTGCTAAGTTAATTAGAGTTACTTTAATCTCTAGTATGCTCTATGTATTTTGTTTTACTCTATTTTACTTAAGTTTGTTTATAAAGTTTGTCCTCATCAAAAAGGGAGAATTTGTTGGCCTCTCAAGGTTTTGATGATGACTTCACTTTTAAATAAACAAACATATATTTAGAGATTGTTTTGTAGGTATATATCCGATTTAGTTTGAATCGTTGATGAAGCCTATGACTTGGTTCGTGGAACATGTACATGTCTTAATATGTCCAAGATGTTAGATAAGTGGTATAATGTTCAAAGTAGACGTACAGTCTACTGTTCCTAAAATGAACATTCTGACTGAAGTTGAAGCTGGAGACAGTACACTGTTCCTACGTAGCAGGTCTGAAGAATAGCATCGACTGAAAAATTGCGAATTAATTATTTTCTGTTTTTAAGTTGATGTAATGGTTTAGAATTAATTTAATTGCTTAAATTAATTAGTAAGTTAATTGGCAAATCTATTTTTAGGTTTTCTAAAAATAGCCCAAGACTTTTTCTTGATTAGATTTAGATCTCCTATTTTTTAGGATCTTATGTTTTAAACTCCTATGCTATTTTTAGCATTAAGGAAACTGATTTTTCATTGAGCAAATAACGGCCGGACACTTTCATAATTGCACCACCTTTTGTTTTGAGAACGTGGGGGTAGTGGAGGTATGTGTGAGATAGTGGACGTTATGCTTATGGTAACTGCTGGCTGTTCCCTCTATAAATAGAAGGGACTTTGCTCGAATCAAAAATCAATCCTTTTAGGATTCAAGAGTGTCCATTAAAGGGAGATCATCTTAAGAAAAATATTTTCAATTTTCCAATGCCAATTAATTTATTATATTTTTCTTAAGTAATTATTTTAATTCTTATCCTCTTGAGAAATGGCCTTGTAAGGGTTGATGTGTGATTTGTTGTAATTAGACTTGTGGGAAGTCTAAGGGAATAGAGAAGAGAAATGGCCTTGTAAGGGTTGATGTGTGATTTGTTGTAATTAGACTTGTGGGAAGTCTAAGGGAATAGAGAAGAGAAATGGCCTTGTAAGGGTTAATGAGTGTTTTGTTGTAATTAGACTTATGGGAAGTCTAAGGGAATAGAGAATAGAATCGAGAGAAGAGAAAGAGAAGGAGAGAAAGAGAAGAGAAGAGAAGTAGGCCTAAGTAGAGAAGCTTTGAGTGAAGCATTTAGAGAATTGAGAAGCTTCAAGTGAAGCAAACATTGTTTTGTGTAATTGTAATTGATTGCCTAAACATAGTGAGAATTTTGAAATCCCGGGGGGTCGTGGTTTTTCCTTCTTATTAGGCCAAGAAGGTTTCCACGTAAAATCCTTGTCTCCTTTTATTATTCTTTTCGTTTTTAAGTTTAAGTTTTTGTTCTTTACTTAATATAATTCCGCAAAAATTAGAGGCAAAAATCTTAAATCTACTACACAACAATTCACCCCCCCCCCCCCCCCTCTTGTTGCATTCGATCATCTATTAGCATTCCTAAAGTTTTTAATGCTTTTTTGGCACTTGCTCCTCTAAACTCGTTCAAACATCCTTTGTTTGACATCAAACTTGCTCCTCTAAATTGGCTGAATTGAAAACAATAGTCATATGTTTGTTATTACGTACGAAGTTACGTTTTTAAGGTTTTTAAAGGTTTTTTGGCAGTTACTCGCTTAAAGTAGTTAGATTTTTGTTTATTTGGCATGAAACTTGGCGGAAAACACTATTTGGTATATTTTATTGTATTAAAATGGTTGGAATTGAAAACAATAGTCATATGCTTAGAATTACATGCAAAGTTGCGTTTTTTAGCCTTTTAAAACTTTTTTGGGAGTTACACAACGTTATCGTTGGAACTTGGTTTGTTTCGCAAGAAACATGGCACAGAACACTATTTGGTATGTATTATTTTTTTGAAATTGTTACAATTTAAAACAATAGTCATATGCTCTAAATTAAGTGCGAAGTTGCGTTTTCAAGGTTATTAAAGCTTTTTTGGTACTTATTCGCTTAAAGTTGTTCAAACTTGATTTGTTTTGCATGAAACTTAGCACACAACACTATTTTGTATATATTCACTAGTGGAAAAACCTCATTTGCTGCGGTTTTTTAGCCATTATTTGCTGCGGTTTTGGCCCCAAGCTAGTGGTAGCAGCAAATGGCCTATGTTAAATGATGCGGTTTAAAACCGCAGCAAAAAAGGGCATTATTTACTGCGGTCAAACCAAAACCGCTGCAAATAAAGAAGCGTATTGCCCATTATTTGCTGCGGTTTTGGGGGCTGATCGCAGCAAATACTTTTCTTTATTTGATGCGATTTTGGTTTGACAGCAGCAAATAGTTGGTATTTTGTTTTTCTTTTTTCGTTTTATACTAATAATAATCCAATAATAATGTAATAACAATAATTAATCCAGTAATAATCCAATGATAATCATAAATAATCACCAATAATCTCTTTGTAATAATAAACTATCGATCGTATATATAATATAATATTATGTACGTACATATATATATAATATACACTAAAGTCCTAAAAAATCTATACTAATTACAATTTATCAAGGACAAAAATTAGCAAGATATGCGGCAATCTTGTGTTTTAATTCGCGCATCTCTCTACTTCTAAGAGAGCATATTTCCTTTGGAATGTCGTTTAAAACCTATAATATAATATAAAATTAAAAGATTAATAAACACGTAATTTCTAGCGTATGACTATGATTTCAATTCCAACCACTTCCACACAATAGTATATACCAATTAGTGTTGTGTGCCAAGTTTCGTGAAAAACCAACCAAGTTTGAGCTACTTTATGCGCAAAAGTGGCAAAACGCTTAAAAACCCTTCAAATCGCAACTTAACACGTAATTTCTAGCGTATGACTATGATTTTCAATTTTAACCACTTCAACACAATAATATATACCCAATAGTGGTTTGTGCGAACTTTCGTGCAAAAGAAACTAAGTTTGAGCTACTTTATGCGCAAAAGTGGCAAAAACGCTTAAAAACCCTTACAATCGAACCTTAACACGTAAATTTTAGCATATGACTATGATTTTTAATTCTATCCACTTCAAAACAATAATATATACCAAATAGTGTTGTGTGCCAAGTTTCGTGTAAAACAAACCAAATTTGAGCTATATTATGCGCAAAAGTGGCAAAAACACTTAAAAACCCTAAAAATCGCAACTTGACACGTAATTTCTAACATATGACAATGGTTTTAAATTCTAACCACTTAAGCACTATAATATATACAAAATAAATTTGTGTGCCAAGTTTCGTGCAGATCAAACCAAGTTTGAGCTACTTTATGCGCAAAAGTGCCACAAACACTTACAAACGCATAAAATCGCAACTTAACACTTAATTTCTAGCATATAACTATGATTTTCTATTCTAACCACTTCAACACAATAATATATACCAAATAAATTTGTGTGCCATGTTTCATTCAAAACAAACCAAGTTTGAGCTAATTAACAATACAAAACCATTAAACAACAAAAGAGGGTAGTTAAGGACATCAGCCTACCCGCTGACCAGCCTACCTTGTCGCGTGGTTTAAGCCTTAACCAAGGATACCTGGAGCCAAAAAACCATGGAAACGTGATCTCGATACATGGACCAAGCCATCAAAGCCCAAGAACCATGAATGTAGTGCACACAGCTCACTAGGATACGAGCGCAAGGTGGGAAAGTCACTGATCTGTGCTGATCACTACCCAAGCTAAGTGTTCTGGTTTTTAATTTTTTTTAAGAGGCATATTGTATATCACGTGATGTTTATTGCCATTACCTAGCTAGAAACCTATAAATATAGGTTGTATCTCTTGTATATGGATTCAGTTTTGTGTTTAATAAGAATTCTCAGTTTATACGCAAAATAGTGTTATGTGCAGAATTCTAACGTAATTTCTAGCATATTAACTATAATTTTCTCTAACCACTTCAACACAATTATATATACCAAATAGTGTTGTGTGTTGAGTTTCGTGCAAAACAAACCAAATTTGAGCTACTTTATGTGCAAATGTGGCAAAAATGCTTAAAAACCCTTAAAATCGCAACTTAAAGCGTAATTTCTAGCATATGACAATGATTTTCAATTCTAACCACTTCAAGACAATAATATATACCAAATAATATTTTGTTCCAAGTTTTGTGCAAATCAAACAAAGTTTGAACTACTTCATTCGGAAAAGTGGCAAAAACGCTTAAAAACGCATAAAATCGCAACTTAACACGTAATTTCTAGCATATGACTATGATTTTCAATTCTAACCACTTCAACACAATAATATATATCAAATAGTGTTGTGGGCCAAGTTTCGTGCAAAACATACTAAGTTTAAGCTACTCTATGCGCAAAAGTGCCAAAAAAGGTTAAAAAACCCGTAAAATCGCAACTTAACACGTAATTTCTAGCATATGACTATGATTTTCAATTCTAACCACTTCAACACAATAATGCATACAAAATAGTGTTGTGTGCCAAGTTTCGTGCAAAACAAACCATGTTTGAGCTACTTTATGCGCGAAAGTGCCAAAAAAGCTTAAAAACGCATAAAATTGAATTTGTGTACCTTTATTGCTGTCCATTTTGGAAATATGGCTCTGGATGTAGATGACGCTTGATCCTTCGCACTAGCATAAAATGTAGATGACGCCAAAATAGAAACCCCACTATTCTGTAGATAAGATGACTTCTTGTCTTGACCCTCAGTCAAAAATATGAAGCCATTGACATCGTAACCCTCATATTTGTTGACATCATCACGCAGACTGGGAAGTCTAATAGGCTTTGCCATGGCTAAATACTCGACTATAAAGTTACTAATCTCATCGCTCACAGTGCCTTGAATCAAACTCCCCTCGGGTTGTGCTGGATTCCTGACCTTGTTTTGTAAAACACCCATGTGTCTTTTAAAAGGATAACACCACCTTAAAAAAACTGGACCCGAAAGCTTGATCTCACGAACGAGATGGACATCAAGATGAACCAGTATGTCAAAGAAAGAAGGTGGAAAATACATCTCAAACTTGCATAAAGTTACAATCACGTCGAGTTGAAGTGCATCAAGTTTAAAGGGATCATGAACTTTACTACAAATTGTGTTGAAGAACAAACATAGCTCGGTAATAGCATATATCACATGTTTGGGCAGTATTCCGCGGATTGCAATTGGTAAGAACACTTGCGTCATTACATGGCAATCGTGAGATTTCATGCTTCCCAACTTCAGCTCACCATTTAGGCTCACAAATCTCTTCATGTTGGATAAGTACCCAGACGGAACCTTAATGACATACAAACACTCACAAAATGTCCACTTCTCTTCTTTGGACAATGTGTAGCAAGCTGGAGGCAAATAAACCTTGTCATTACTCATCTTCTTCTTACTGCCACCAACTTGATTAGCTTTATATCTTTTCTTACTCACCTTAACATGCGCCCACAAATCCGGACGAAGAACTTTACATTCAAACCAATCTCGCACGGCCCTAACATCCTTTGTCTTACTTGGAATATTCATGAGAGTCCTGAGTATGGCATCGCATACATTTTTCTGTATATGCATAAAGTCAAGACAATGCCTAACCTGTAGATCTCTCCAATATGGAAGTTTCCAAAAGATTGATTCTTTTTTCCATAATTGGTTTTTACCCCCTCGCAGTTGCCCGATTTTACCAAATACAGTCTCAACTCCCTTAACCTGTTCCTAAACCTCATAACCGGTCAACGGTCGACGAGTTACACGGTCCTCAACCTCCCCGTTGAACAACTTCTTCTTCTTACGATATTGGCGGTCTCGTGGGAGGAACTTTTGATGGTTAATGAATATGTGTTTGCACATAGGAATCCACGTGGATTCCATGTCATCGATACATATTGGGCATGCTTCTTCCCTTTGTTCTTATACCCCGATAAGTTGCCATATGCTGGAAAATCTTTAACGGTGCATAAAAGCATTGCACGCAAGGTGAACTCCTCATTAGCATATGCAACAAACACTGAAACGCCTTCATCCCACATCTTTCTCAAATCCTTAACGAGAGGTGCAAGATATACATCTATGTCAGTGCCAAGTTATTTAGGACCCGAGATAAGAAGCGAAAGCATAATGTACTTACGCTTCATACACAACCAAGGTGGCAAATTATAGATCACTAAAAGTACCGGCCAAGTACTATGTTGAGAACTAAGATTGCCAAATGGGTTCATTCCTTTCGTACATAGTCCGAGCCTTAAATTACGAACCTCATCCCCAAAAGTCTTATGCAACCTATCGATACTCTTCCACTCCGCAGAATCAGATGGATGTGTGAGCAAATGACCTTTCTTCACCCTATCTGCATGCCACCACAAATTTAACGCATCTTTCTTTATAGAAAACAAGCGCTTGAATCTAGGTATTATTGGAAGATACCACAATACCTTAGCCGGGGGCCCTTTAGCATCCCGAGCCCCTTTACGCTTGTAGCGCAATAACCCACATCTAGGACACTCTTCTAAGTTGTCTTTTTCATTCTGATACAACACACAATCATTGGAACACGCATGAATCTTCTAGTACTCTAAGCCGAAAGGACACATGAGCTTTTTGGCATAATATGTCAACTTTGAGAACTCATTTCCCTCAGGAAGGATCTCACCTAACGCTTCTAATAACAATGTGAAACTAGCGTCACTCCAATTGAACTTTGACTTAATGTTGAAAATTGTCAACACTGCTGTTAGTTTGGTGAACTTTGTACATCCAAGGTACAAAGGCTTTTAAGAAGCCTGTGTCAACAAGTCAAAAACACGAAGACGTTTTCCTAACTCATCCTCGACTCCCTCCATCATCTCATCAACATGATCCACATCCTCATCGACATTCTCTTCATCTGTCTCATACCCATCAACATGATCTAGTACATCTTCATTGACATCAGCCAAATTATTGACGTCCTCAACAACACTTTTCTCTTTGTAAACTCCCTTCTCACCATGCCAAACCCAAACATGATATTGAGGCCTAAACCCACGTCGAAGTATGTGCTCCCTAAGGATATCAACACTATCTACCTTTGATACATTGCCACAAGTGACACATGGACAATAAAAACCAACTCCCCCCGTCCTAACTTGATGTTAAACCGCAATGCTACAAAATTCTAATAAGCCATCAATAAATTCCGACGATTCAATGCTTCCATACATCCAAGAACGATCTTTTGTCATCCTAATTAGTGTGATTAATTATTTCAAAAAAAAATTAATACACAACTTTTAACATATATACTTAACGAAATCTAACTAACCACAAAATTAACTAATAATCATTCATTTAACCCTAATTAACCCAAATAATAAAACAATGTTTTTAAACTTTCCAAATGATGTTCATTGTACTAACCATAATTAATATTCATATATATTAACAACATATAAAACAATAAAAATAAAATCACATTCATAAACTTGGAAAAGAAATTAACATTCATATCAACAACTCATTCATTTAACCATAAACAAACCTAATTAAACCTAATTTACAAACTATAAAAAAAATTATGATAAATTTAAAACTTAAAAACCACAACTACATCCACATTCATTAATAAACTAAAGAAATTACTTAAAAATATAAGAAAACATGATATATATTATAAATTTAAAACTTAAAAACAACAACAACATACACATTCATATATAAAGTATGACAAATTTAAACCTACTTTACAAAATCAAAATGAAAAAACTACCTTGAGTTTTCGTGGGTTTAAGAAGACCAAACCACAATATGCGTGTACAATATGTATGTTTCGTGGGTTTAAGAAGAGCAGTTTCAAGAAGTAGATGATGAAGAAGAGCAATAAGAAGAGCAAGAATGATGAAGAAAAACAAGAACAAAGATGATGACGAAGTAGATGATGAACAAAGATGATGAACAATGATGAAGAGCAATAACCGCAGTATTTTCTGTTTTGAAAGAGAAGTGCAACAGTCGTATTATGAACAATGAAGAAATTCAGAAATGTACATGTTTTAATTTATTAACGCTATTGGCGGGTTTGAGAAGAGGCAAATGCTGCGGGAAAGGAAGAAAACCGTAGCAATTGGGTGAAGCAAAAGACTATTTGCTACGGTCAGTTGAAAAACCGAAGCAATTGAAAGACCAATTTGCCGCAGTCCCTAGTATAACCATACCAATTAATATTCCAAGTGAGTATTTGCTGCGGTCCCAAGTTAAACCATAGCAATTAATTCATTTATTTTTTTTTAAATTCTTTTTGCTATTTAATGCTGCGTCTAATGAATACGGCAGCAAAGACAAGCAGCAAATAAGATTTTTTCCACTGGTGATTATTGTATTGAAATAGTTACAATCTAAAACAATAGTCATATGCTTGAAATTAATTGCGAAGTTCCGTTTTCAAGGTTATTAAAGCTTTTTTAGCACTTACTCACATAAAGTCGTTCGAACTTGGTTTGTTAAGCATAAAACTTGGCACACAATACTATTTGGCATCATTAGAGGAAAAAACCTCATTTGCTGCGATTGTTTGGCCATTATTTGCTGCGGTTTTAGCCCCAAACAATAGTGATAGCAGCAAATGGCCTATTTTAAATGTTGCGGTTTAAAACCGCAGCGAAAAAAGACATTATTTGCTACGGTTAAACAAAAACCGCAGCAAATAAAGAAGAGTATTTGCTGCGTTCAGCCCCAAAACTGCGGCATATAAGTGGCATTATTTGCTGCGGTTTTGGCGGCTGACCGCAGCAAATACTCTTCTTTATTTGCTGCGGTTTTGGTTTGACCGCAGCAAATTGTTGGAATTTTTTTTTCTTTTTTCGTTTTATACTAATAATAATCCAACAATAATGCATACTGTAATAAAAATGATTAATCCAATAATAATCCAATCATAATAAAAAATAATCACCAATAATCTCTTTGTAATAATAAACTCTCGATCGTATATATAATATAATAATATGCACGTATATTTATATATAATATACATTAAAGTGCTAAAAAATCTATACTAATTACAATTTATCAAGGAAAAAAATTAGCAAGCTACGCAGCAATCTTGTCTTTCAATTCGCGCATCTCTCCACTTCTAAGAGAGCGTGTTACCCTCGGAATGTCGTATAAAACCTATAATATAATATAAAATTAAACATTAGATTTTACCCATAATAATAATTTAAGAATGTAACAAATACTTACGGCATCTATATTTTCCACTCCAAAATCCTTCACGGATTTTATAATATCGTCCATGTACTTCAGCGTGTAGTAGCCGCAATCAACGGATGTAGAAGGTTGTTGAAAGCACTAAGAGAAAATAGATGTTAGCGCCAAAAAAGCTCAAAAACGTATAAAATAGCAACTTAATACGTAATTTCTAGCATATAGCTATGATTTTAAATTCTAACCACTTCAACACAATAATATATTCCCAATAGTGTTGTGTGCAAAGTTTCGTACAAAACAAACCAAGTTTGAGCTACTATATGCGCAAAAGTGGCAAAAACGCTTAAAAAACCGCAAAATCGAAACTTAACACGTAATTTATAGAATATTACTATGATTTTCAATTCTAACCACTTCAACACAATAATATATACCAAATAGTGTTATGTAAACCAACTTTCGTGAAGAACAAACCAAGTTATAGCTACTTTATGTGCAAAAGTGCCAAAAACACTTAAAAACGCATAAAATCGCAACTGAACACGTAATTTTTAGCATATGACTAGGATTTTCAATTCTAACAACTTCAACACAATAATATATACCAAATAGTGTTGTGTGCCAAGTTTCGTGCAAAACAAACCAAGTTTGAGCTACGTTATGCGCAAAAGTGGAAAAAACGTTTAAAAACCTTTAAAATCAATACTTAACACGTAATTTCTAGCATAAGACTATGATTTTCAATTCTAATGACTTCAACACAATAATATATACCAAATACTATTTTGTGCCAAGTTTCACGCAAAACAAACCAAGTTTGAGCTACTTTATGCGCAAAAGTGGTAAAAACGCTTAAAAACCCTTAATATCGCAACTTAACACGTAAATTCTAGCATATGACTATGATTTTCAATTCTAACCACTTCAACATAATAATGTATAACAAATAGTCTTGTGTGCCAAGTTTTGTGCAAAACAAACCAAGTTTGAGCAAATTTATGCGCAAAAGTGGCAAAAACGCTTAAAGACCCTTAAAATCGCAACTTAACACGTAAATTCTAGCATATGACTATGATTTTCAATTATAATAATTTAAACACAATAATATGTACCAAATAGTGTTGTGTGCCATGTTTCGTGCAAAACAAACCAAGTTTGAGCTAATTAACAATACCAAACAAAGAAACAATAATAGAGGGCGGTTGAGGAGAGTAGCGTACCCGCTAACCATCCTACCTTGCCGCGTGGTTTAAGCCTTAACCAACGATACCTGGAGCCAATCAACTATGGAAACGTGATCTCAATAAATGGACCAAGCCATCAAAGCCCAAGAACCATGAATGTGGTGCACATAGCTCACTAGGATACAAGCGCAAGTTGGGCCACCCATTGATTAGTGCTGATCAGTGTCCAAGCTAAGTGTTATGGTTTTTAATTTTTATTTTTAAGAGGCATATTGTATAGCACGTGATTTTTATAGCAGTTAGCTAGCTAGAATTCTATTAATAAAGATTGTCTCTCATGTATATGGATTCAGTATTGTAATTAATTAGAATTCTTACTTTATACGCAAAAGTGCCAAAACGCTTAAAAACCTTTAAAATCGCAACTTAACACGTAATTTCTAGCATATAACTATTCTAGCCACTTCAGCACAATAATATATACCAAATAGTGTTGTGTGCCGAGTTTCGTTCAAAACAAACCAAGTTTCAGCTACTTTGTGCGCAAAAGTGGCAAAAATGCTTAAAAACCCTTAAAATCACAACTTAACACGTAATTTCTAGCATAAGACTATGATTTTCTATTCTAACGACTTCAACACAATAATATATACCAAATAGTATTGTGTGCCAAGTTTCGCGCAAAACAAACCAAGTTTGAGTTATTTTATGCGCAAAAGTGGCAAAAACGCTTAAAAACCCTTAATATCGAGACTTAACACGTAAATTCTAGCATATGACTATGATTTTAAATTCCAACCACTTCAATAAAATAATATATACCAAATAGTCTTGTGTGCCAAGTTTTGTGCAAAACAAACCAAGTTTGAGCAAATTTATGCGCAAGAGTGGCAAAAACGCTTAAAGACCCTTAAAATTGCAACTTAACACGTAATTTCTAGCATATGACTATGATTTTCAATTATAACCACTTCAAACAAATAATATATACCAAATAGTGTTGTGTGCCAAGTTTCGTGCAATATAAACCAAGTTTGAGCTAGTTTATGCGCAAAAGTGGCAAAAACGCTTAAAAACCCTTAAAATTGCAACTTAACACGTAATTTCTAGCATATGACTATGATTTTCAATTCTAACAATATCAACACAATAATATATACCAAATAGTGTTGTGTGTCAAGTTTCGTGCAAAACAAACCATGTTTCAGCTACTTTATGCGCAAAAGTGGCAAAAACGCTTAAAACCCTTAAAATCGCTACTTAAGATGTAATTTCTAGCATATGAATATGATTTTAAATTCCAACCAATTCAAAACAATAATTTATAGTAAATAGTGTTGTGTGCCAAGTTTCGTGCAAAATAAACCAAGTTTGAGCTACTTTATGCGCCAAAGTGGCAAAAACGCTTAAAAACCCTTAAAATCGAAACTTAACATGCAATTTCTAGCATATGACTATGATTTTCATTTCTAACCACTTGAACACAATAATATTTACCAAATGGTGTTGTGTGCCAAGTTTCGTGCAAAACAAACAAAGTTTGAGCTACTTTATGCGCAAAAGTGGCAAAAACGCTTAAAAACCCTTAAAATCGCAACTTAACACGTAATTTCTAGCATATGACTATGATTTTCAATTCCAACAACTTCAACACAATAATATATAGTAAGTAGTGTTGTGTGCCAAGTTTGGTGCAAAATAAACAAAGTTTGAGCTAGTTTATGCGCTAAAGTGGCAAAAACGCTTAAAAACCTTTAAAATGGCAACTTAACACGTAATTTCTAGCATATGACTATGATTTTCAATTCTAACCACTTCAGCCCAATAATATATTCCGAATAGTGTTGTGTGCCAAGTTTCGTGCAACACAAAAAAAGTTTGAGCTACTTTGTGCGGAAAAGTGGAAAAAACACTTAAAAACCTTAAAATCGCGAGTTAACATGTAATTTCTAGCATATGACAATGATTTTCAATTCAAACAAAATAATGTTGTGTGCCAACTTTCGTGCAAATCAAACCAATACTTTATGCGCAAAAGTGCCAAAAATACTTAAAAACGCATAAAATCGCAACTTAACACGTAATTTCTAGCATATGACTATGATTTTCAATTCTAACCACTTTAACACAATAATATATACCAAATAGTGTTGTGTTCCAAGTTTCATGCAAATCAAACCGAGTTTGAGCTATTTTATGCGCAAAAGTGCCAAAAACGCTTAAAAACGCATAAAATCGCAACTTCACCCGTAATTTCTAGCATATGAATATGATTTTCAATTCCAACCACTTCAACACAATAATATATAGTAAATAGTGTTGTGTGCCAAGTTTCGTGCAAAATAAACCAAGTTTGAGCTACTTTATGCGCAAAAATAGCAAAAACGCTTAAAAACCCTTAAAATCGCAACTTAACATGTATTTTCAAGCGTATGACTATGATTTTCAATTTTAACCACTTGAACACAATAATATATACCAAATAGTGTTGTGTGCCAAGTTACGTGCCAAAAAAAAACCAAGTTTGAGCTAATTAACAATACCAAACAAAGAAACAACAAAAGAGGGCAGTTAAGGACTGCAGCGTACCCGCTAACCAGCCTACCTTGCTGCGTGGTTTGAGCCTTAACCAAGGATACCTAGAGCCAAACAACTATGGAAACGTGATCTCAATAAATGGACCAAGCCATCAAAGCCAAAGAACCATGAATGTGGTGCACATAGCTCACTAGGATACGAGCGCAAGTTGGGCCACCCATTGATCAGTGCTGATCAGTGCCCAAGCTAAGTGTTATGGTTTTTAATTTTTGTTTTTAAGAGGCATATTGTATAGCACGTGATTTTTATAGCTGTTATCTTGCTAGAATTCTATTAATAGAGTTTGTCTCTCATGTATATGGATTCAGTTTTGTGATTAATTAGAATTCTTACTTCATACGCAAAAGTGCCAAAACGCTTAAATACCCTTAAAATCGCAACTTAACACATAAATTATAGCATATGACTATGATTTTCAATTATAACCACTTCAACAAAATAATATATACCAAATATTGGTTTGTGCCAAGTTTCGTACAAAACAAACCAAGTTTGAGCTAGTTTATGCGCAAAAATGGTAAAAACGCTTAAAAACCCTTAAATTGCTACTTAACACGTAATTTATAGCATAAGAATAAGAATTTCAATTCTAACAATTTCAACACAATAATATATACCAAATCATGTTGTGTGTCAAGTTTCGTGCAAAACCAACCAAGTTTGAGCTCATTTATGCGCAAAAGTGGCAAAAACGCTTAAAACCTTTAAAATAGCAACTTAACACGTACTTTCTAGCATATCAATATGATTTTAAATTCCAACCAATTCAACACAATAATATATTGTAAATAGTGTTGTGTTCCAAGTTTCGTGCAAAATAAACCAAGTTTGAGCTACTTTATACGCAAAAGTGGCAAAAACGCATAAAAACCCTTAAAATCGCAACTTAACATGTAATTTCTAGCATATGACTATGATTTTGATTTCTAACCACTTGAACACAATAATATTTACCAAATCGTGTTGTGTGCCAAGTTTCGTGCAAAACAAACAAAGTTTGAGCTACTTTATGCGTAAAAGTGGCAAAAACGCTTAAAAACCCTTATAATCGTAACTTAACACATAATTTCTAGCATATGACTATGATTTTAAATTCTAACCACTTCAACACAATAATATATACCGAATAGTGTTGTGTGCCAAGTTTCGTGCAAAACAAACCAAGTTTGACTTACTTTATGCACAAAAGTGGCAAAAACGCTTAAAAACCCTTAAAATCGCAACTTAACACGTAATTTCTAGCATATGACTATGATTTTCATTTCCAACCACTTCAACACAAGTTCGAGCTAATTTATGCGCTAAAGTGCCAAAACGTTTAAAAGCCCTTAAAATCGCAACTTAATACGTAATTTCTAGCATATGACTATGATTTTGAATTCTAGCCACTTCAGCACAATAATATATACCAAATAGTGTTGTGTGCCAAGTTTCTACCAAAACCAACAAAGTTTGAGCTACTTTATGCGCAAAAGTCGCAAAAGAGCTTAAAAACCCTTATAATCGCAACTTAACACATAATTTCTAGCATATGACTATGATTTTAAATTTTTACCACATCAACACAATAATATATACGGAATAGTTTTGTGTGCCAAGTTTCGTGCAAAAAAAACCAAGTTTAACCTACTTTATGCACAAAAGTGGCAAAAACGCTTAAAAACCCTTAAAATCGCAGCTTAAAACGTAATTTCTAGCATATGACTATGATTTTGAATTCTAGCCACTTCAGCACAATAATATATACCAAATAGTGTTGTGTGCCAAGTTTCTACCAAAACCAACAAAGTTTGAGCTACTTTATGCGCAAAAGTGGCAAAAGAGCTTAAAAACCCTTATAATCGCAACTTAACACATAATTTCTAGCATATGACTATGATTTTAAATTCTTACCACATCAACACAATAATATATATGGAATAGTTCTGTGTGCCAAGTTTCGTGCAAAAAAAACCAAGTTGCACAAAAGTGGCAAAAACGCTTAAAACCCTTAAAATCGCTACTTAACACATAATTTCAAGCATATGACTATTATTTTCAATTCCAACCACTTCAACACAATAATATATTGTAAATAGTGTTGTGTGCCTAGTTTCGTGCAAAACAAAACAAGTTTGAGCTACTTTGTGCGCAAAAGTGGCAAAAACGCTTAAAAACCCTTAAAATCGGAACTTAACACGTAATTTCTAGCATAAGACTAAGATTTTCAATTCTAACAACTTCAACACAATTATATATACCAAATAGTGTTGTGTGCCAAGTTTCATGCAAAACTAACCAAGTTTGAGGTACTTTATGCGCAAAAGTGTCAAAAACGCTTAAAAACCCTTAATATCGCGACTTAACACGTAATTTCTAGCATAAGACTATGATTTTCAATTCTAACCACTTCAAAAAAATAATATATTCCACATAGTCCAAGTTTCGTGCAAAACAAATCAAGTTTGAGCTACTTTATGTGTAATAGCGCCAAAAATGCTTAAAAAGCCTTAAAATCTCAACTAACACGTAATTTCTAGCGTATGACTATGATTTTCAATTATAACCACTTGAACACAATAATATATACCAAATAGTGTTGTGTGCCAAGTTTCGTGCAAAACAAACCAAGTTTGAGCTACTTTATGCGCAAAAACGGCAAAAACACTTAAAAATTCATATAATCGCAAATTAACACGTACTTTCTAGCATATGACTATGATTTTCAATTCTTACCGCTTTAACACAATAATATACACCAAACAGTGTTGTGTGCGAAGTTTCATGCAAATCAAACCAAATTTGAGCTACTTTATGCGCAAAAGTGCCAAAAACGCTTAAAAACGCACAAAATCAAAACTTAACACGTAATTTGTAGCGTATGACTATGTTTTTCAATTCTAACCACTTCAACTCAATAATATATACCAAATAGTATTGTGTGCCAAGTTTCGTGCAAAACAAAAGAAATTTGAGCTACTTTATGCGCAAAAGTGGAAAAAACGCTTAAAAACCCTTAAAATCGCAACTCAACACGTAATTTCTAGCATATGACTAAGATTTTCAATTCTAACCACTTCAACACAATAATATATACCAAATAGTAATGTGTGACATGTTTCGTGCAAAACAAACCAAGTTTGAGCTACTTTATGCGCTAAAGTATAAAAAACTATTAAAAACCCTTATAATCGCAGCTTAAAACTTAATTTCAAGTATATGACTATGATTTTCAATTCTAACCACTTCAACAAAATAATATATACCAAATAGTGTTGTGTACCAAGCGTCGTGCAAAACAAACAAAGTTTGAGCTACTTTGTGCGCAAAAGTGGCAAAATCGATTAAAAACCCTTATGATCGCAACATATGACGTAATTTCTAGCGTATGACTAAGATTTTCAATTCTAACCACTTCAACACAATTACATATACCAAGTAATCTTGTGTACCAAGTTTCGAGTAAAAGAAACCAAGTTTGAGCTACTTTATGCGCAAAAGCGGAGAAAACGCTTAAAAACCCTTAAAATCGCAACTTAACACGTAATTTCTAGCATATGACTATGATTTTCAATTCTAACCACTTCAGCACAATAATAAATACCAAATAGTGTTTTGTGCCATGTTTCGTCAAAAACAAACCACGTTTGAGCTACTTTATGCGCAAATGTGGTAAAAACGTTTAAAAACCCTTAAAATCGCAACTTAACATGTAATTTCTAGCATATGACTATGATTTTCAATTAAAACCACTTCAGCACGATAATATATACCATATAGTGTTGTGTGCGAAGTTTCGTGCAAAACAAAAAAAGTTTGGGCTACATTATGCGCAAAAGTGGCAAAAACGCTTAAAAATTCATATAATCGCAAATTAACACGTACTTTCTAGCATATGACTATGATTTTCAATTCTTACCGCTTTAACACAATAATATACACCAAACAGTGTTGTGTGCGAAGTTTCATGCAAATCAAACCAAATTTGAGCTACTTTATGCGCAAAAGTGCCAAAAACGCTTAAAAATGCACAAAATCAAAACTTAACACGTAATTTCTAGCGTATGACTATGTTTTTCAATTCTAACCACTTCAACTCAATAATATATACCAAATATTATTGTGTGCCAAGTTTCGTGCAAAACAAAAGAAATTTGAGCTACTTTATGCACAAAAGTGGAAAAAACGCTTAAAAACCCTTAAAATCGCAACTCAACACGTAATTTCTAGCATATGACTAAGATTTTCAATTCTAACCACTTCAACACAATAATATATACCAAATAGTAATGTGTGACATGTTTCGTGCAAAACAAACCAAGTTTGAGCTACTTTATGCGCTAAAGTATAAAAAACGATTAAAAACCCTTATAATCGCAGCTTAAAACTTAATTTCAAGTATATGACTATGATTTTCAATTCTAACCACTTCAACAAAATAATATATACCAAATAGTGTTGTGTACCAAGCGTCGTGCAAAACAAACAAAGTTTGAGCTACTTTGTGCGCAAAAGTGGCAAAATCGATTAAAAACCCTTATGATCGCAACATATGACGTAATTTCTAGCGTATGACTAAGATTTTCAATTCTAACCACTTCAACACAATTATATATACCAAGTAATCTTGTGTACCAAGTTCCGAGTAAAAGAAACCAAGTTTGAGCTACTTTATGCGCAAAAGCGGAGAAAACGCTTAAAAACCCTTAAAATCGCAACTTAACACGTAATTTCTAGCATATGACTATGATTTTCAATTCTAACCACTTCAGCACAATAATAAATACCAAATAGTGTTTTGTGCCATGTTTCGTCAAAAACAAACCACGTTTGAGCTACTTTATGCGCAAATGTGGTAAAAACGTTTAAAAACCCTTAAAATCGCAACTTAACATGTAATTTCTAGCATATGACTATGATTTTCAATTATAACCACTTCAGCACGATAATATTTACCAAATAGTGTTGTGTGCCAAGTTTCGTGCAAAACAAAAAAAGTTTAAGCTACTTTATGCGCAAAAGTGGTAAAAACGCTTAAAAACCCATATAATCGCAAATTAACACGTAATTTCTAGCATATGACTATGATTTTCAATTCTTACCGCTTTAACACAATAATATACACCAAACAGTGTTGTGTGCCATGTTTCATGCAAATCAAACCAAATTTGAGCTACTTTATGCGCAAAAGTGCCAAAAATGGTTAAAAACGCACAAAATCAAAACTTAACACGTAATTTCTAGCGTATGACTATGTTTTTCAATTCTAACCACTTCAACACAATAATATATACCAAATAGTGTTGTGTGCCAAGTTTCGTGCAAAACAAACGAAGTTTAAGCTACTTTAGGCGCAAAAGTGGCAAAAACGCTTAAAAACCCTTAAAATCGCAACTCAACACGTAATTTCTAGCATATGACTAAGATTTTCAATTCGAACCACTTCAACACAATAATATATACCAATAGTAATGTGTGACATGTTTCGTGCAAAACAAACGAAGTTTGAGCTACTTTATGCGCAAAAGTAGCAAAAACGATTAAAAACCCTTATAATCGCAGCTTAACACGTAATTTCAAGCATATGACTATGATTTTCAATTCTAACCACTCCAACACAATAATATATATCAAATAGTGTTGTGTGCCAAGTGGCAAAATCGATTAAAAACCCTTATAATCGCAACAAAAGACGTAGTTTCTAGCGTGTGACTATTATTTTCAATTCTAACCACTTCAACACAATTATATATACCAAGTAGTCTTGTGTACCAAGTTTCGTGCAAAACAAACCAAGTTTGAGCTACTTTATGCGCAAAAGTGGAGAAAACGCTTAAAAACCCTTAAAATCGCAACTTAACACGTAATTTCTAGCATATGAATATGATTTTCAATTCTAACCACTTCAGCACAATAATATATTCCAAATAGTGTTGTGTGCCATGTTTCGTGAAAAACATACCAAGTTTGAGCTACTTTATGCGCAAATGTGGTAAAAACATTTAAAAACCCTTAAAATCGCAACTTAACATGTATTTTCTAGCATATGACTATGATTTTCAATTATAACCACTTCAGCACGATAATATATACCAAATAGTGTTGTGTGCCAAGTTTCGTGTGCCAAGTTTCGTGCAAAACAAAAAAAGTTTGAGCTACTTTATGCGCAAAAGTGGCAAAAACGCTTAAAAACCCATATAATCGCAAATTAACACGTAATTTCTAGCATATGACTATGATTTTCAATTCTTACCGCTTTAACACAATAATATACACCAAACAGTGTTGTGTGCCAAGTTTGATGCAAATCAAACCAAATTTGAGCTAATTTATGTGCAAAAGTGCCAAAAACGCTTCAAAACGCACAAAATCAAAACTTAACACGTAATTTCTAGCGTATGACTATGTTTTTCAATTCTAACCTCTTCAACACAATAATATACACCAAATAGTGTTGTGTGCCAAGTTTCGTGCAAAACAAACGAAGTTTAAGCTACTTTAGGCGCAAAAGTGGCAAAAACGCTTAAAAACCCTTAAAATCGCAACTCAACACGTAATTTCTAGCATATGACTATGATTTTCAATTCGAACCACTTCAACACAATAATATATACCAATAGTAATGTGTGACATGTTTCGTGCAAAACAAACGAAGTTTGAGCTACTTTATGCGCAAAAGTAGCAAAAACCATTAAAAACGCTTATAATCGCAGCTTAACACGTAATTTCAAGCATATGACTATGATTTTCAATTCTAACCACTCCAACACAATAATATATATCAAATAGTGTTGTGTGCCAAGTGGCAAAATCGATTAAAAACCCTTATAATCGCAACAAAAGACGTAGTTTCTAGCGTGTGACTATTATTTTCAATTCTAACCACTTCAACACAATTATATATACCAAGTAGTCTTGTGTACCAAGTTTCGTGCAAAACAAACCAAGTTTGAGCTACTTTATGCGCAAAAGTGGAGAAAACGCTTAAAAACCCTTAAAATCGCAACTTAACACGTAATTTCTAGCATATGAATATGATTTTCAATTCTAACCACTTCAGCACAATAATATATTCCAAATAGTGTTGTGTGCCATGTTTCGTGAAAAACAAACCAAGTTTGAGCTACTTTATGCGCAAATGTGGTAAAAACATTTAAAAACCCTTAAAATCGCAACTTAACATGTATTTTCTAGCATATGACTATGATTTTCGATTATAACCACTTCAGCACGATAATATATACCAAATAGTGTGGTGTGCCAAGTTTCATGTGCCAAGTTTAGTGCAAAACAAAAAAAGTTTGAGCTACTTTATGCGCAAAAGTGGCAAAAACGCTTAAAAACCCATATAATCGCAAATTAACACGTAATTTCTAGCATATGACTATCATTTTCAATTCATACCGCTTTAACACAATAATATACACCAAACAGTGTTGTGTGCCAAGTTTCATGCAAATCAAACAAAATTTGAGCTACGTTATGCGCAAAAGTGCCAAAAACGCTTAAAAACGCATAAAATCAAATCTTAACACGTACTTTCTAGCGTATGACTATGTTTTTCAATTCTAACTACTTCAATAGAATAATATATACCAAATAGTGTTGTGTGCCAAGTTTCGTGCAAAACAAACGAAGTTTGAGCTACTTTATGCGCAAAAGTGGCAAAAACGCTTAAAAACCCTTAAAATCGCAACTCAACACGTAATTTCTAGCATATGACTAAGATTTTCAATTCTAACCACTTCAACACAATAATATATACCAAATAGTAATGTGTGACATGTTTCGTGCAAAACAAACCAAGTTTGAGCTACTTTATGCGAAAAAGTAGCAAAAACGATTAAAAACCCTTATAATCGCAGCTTAACACGTAATTTCAAGCATATGACTATGATTTTCAATCCTAACCACTTCAACACAATAATATATATCAAATAGTGTTGTGTGCTAAGTGGCAAAATCGATTAAAAACCCTTATAATCGCAACAAAAGACGTAGTTTCTAGCGTGTGACTATGATTTTCAATTCTAACCACTTCAACACAATTGTATATACCAAGTAGTCTTGTGTACCAAGTTTCGTGCAAAACAAACCAAGTTTGAGCTACTTTATGCGCAAAAGTAGACAAAACGCTTAAAAACCCTGAAAATCGCAACTTAACACGTAATTTCTAGAATATGAATATGATTTTCAATTCTAACCACTTCAGCACAATAATATATTCCAAATAGTGTTGTGTGCCATGTTTCGTGAAAAACATACCAAGTTTGAGCTACTTTATGCGCAAATGTGGTAAAAACATTTAAAAACCCTTAAAATCGCAACTTAACATGTATTTTCTAGCATATGACTATGATTTTCAATTATAACCACTTCAGCACGATAATATATACCAAATAGTGTTGTGTGCCAAGTTTCGTGTGCCAAGTTTCGTGCAAAACAAAAAAAGTTTGAGCTACTTTATGCGCAAAAGTGGCAAAAACGCTTAAAAACCCATATAATCGCAAATTAACACGTAATTTCTAGCATATGACTATGATTTTCAATTCTTACCGCTTTAACACAATAATATACACCAAACAGTGTTGTGTGCCAAGTTTCATGCAAATCAAACCAAATTTGAGCTAATTTATGTGCAAAAGTGCCAAAAAACGCTTTAAAACGCACAAAATCAAAACTTAACACGTAATTTCTAGCGTATGACTATGTTTTTCAATTCTAACCTCTTCAACACAATAATATATACCAAATAGTGTTGTGTGCCAAGTTTCGTGCAAAACAAACGAAGTTTAAGCTACTTTAGGCGCAAAAAGTGGCAAAAACGCTTAAAAACCCTTAAAATCGCAACTCAACACGTAATTTCTAGCATATGACTATGATTTTCAATTCGAACCACTTCAACACAATAATATATACCAATAGTAATGTGTGACATGTTTCGTGCAAAACAAACGAAGTTTGAGCTACTTTATGCGCAAAAGTAGCAAAAAACGATTAAAAACGCTTATAATCGCAGCTTAACACGTAATTTCAAGCATATGACTATGATTTTCAATTCTAACCACTCCAACACAATAATATATATCAAATAGTGTTGTGTGCCAAGTGGCAAAATCGATTAAAAACCCTTATAATCGCAACAAAAGACGTAGTTTCTAGCGTGTGACTATTATTTTCAATTCTAACCACTTCAACACAATTATATATACCAAGTAGTCTTGTGTACCAAGTTTCGTGCAAAACAAACCAAGTTTGAGCTACTTTATGCGCAAAAGTGGAGAAAACGCTTAAAAACCCTTAAAATCGCAACTTAACACGTAATTTCTAGCATATGAATATGATTTTCAATTCTAACCACTTCAGCACAATAATATATTCCAAATAGTGTTGTGTGCCATGTTTCGTGAAAAACAAACCAAGTTTGAGCTACTTTACGCGCAAATGTGGTAAAAACATTTAAAAACCCTTAAAATCGCAACTTAACATGTATTTTCTAGCATATGACTATGATTTTCAATTATAACCACTTCAGCACGATAATATATACCAAATAGTGTGGTGTGCCAAGTTTCATGTGCCAAGTTTAGTGCAAAACAAAAAAAGTTTGAGCTACTTTATGCGCAAAAGTGGCAAAAACGCTTAAAAACCCATATAATCGCAAATTAACACGTAATTTCTAGCATATGACTATCATTTTCAATTCATACCGCTTTAACACAATAATATACACCAAACAGTGTTGTGTGCCAAGTTTCATGCAAATCAAACAAAATTTGAGCTACGTTATGCGCAAAAGTGCCAAAAACGCTTAAAAACGCATAAAATCAAATCTTAACACGTACTTTCTAGCGTATGACTATGTTTTTCAATTCTAACTACTTCAATAGAATAATATATACCAAATAGTGTTGTGTGCCAAGTTTCGTGCAAAACAAACGAAGTTTGAGCTACTTTATGCGCAAAAGTGGCAAAAACGCTTAAAAACCCTTAAAATCGCAACTCAACACGTAATTTCTAGCATATGACTAAGATTTTCAATTCTAACCACTTCAACACAATAATATATACCAAATAGTAATGTGTGACATGTTTCGTGCAAAACAAACCAAGTTTGAGCTACTTTATGCGAAAAAGTAGCAAAAACGATTAAAAACCCTTATAATCGCAGCTTAACACGTAATTTCAAGCATATGACTATGATTTTCAATCCTAACCACTTCAACACAATAATATATATCAAATAGTGTTGTGTGCTAAGTGGCAAAATCGATTAAAAACCCTTATAATCGCAACAAAAGACGTAGTTTCTAGCGTGTGACTATGATTTTCAATTCTAACCACTTCAACACAATTGTATATACCAAGTAGTCTTGTGTACCAAGTTTCGTGCAAAACAAACCAAGTTTGAGCTACTTTATGCGCAAAAGTAGACAAAACGCTTAAAAACCCTGAAAATCGCAACTTAACACGTAATTTCTAGAATATGAATATGATTTTCAATTCTAACCACTTCAGCACAATAATATATTCCAAATAGTGTTGTGTGCCATGTTTCGTGAAAAACATACCAAGTTTGAGCTACTTTATGCGCAAATGTGGTAAAAACATTTAAAAACCCTTAAAATCGCAACTTAACATGTATTTTCTAGCATATGACTATGATTTTCAATTATAACCACTTCAGCACGATAATATATACCAAATAGTGTTGTGTGCCAAGTTTCGTGTGCCAAGTTTCGTGCAAAACAAAAAAAGTTTGAGCTACTTTATGCGCAAAAGTGGCAAAAACGCTTAAAAACCCATATAATCGCAAATTAACACGTAATTTCTAGCATATGACTATGATTTTCAATTCTTACCGCTTTAACACAATAATATACACCAAACAGTGTTGTGTGCCAAGTTTCATGCAAATCAAACCAAATTTGAGCTACTTTATGTGCAAAAGTGCCAAAAACGCTTTAAAACGCACAAAATCAAAACTTAACACGTAATTTCTAGCGTATGACTATGTTTTTCAATTCTAACCTCTTCAACACAATAATATATACCAAATAGTGTTGTGTGCCAAGTTTCGTGCAAAACAAACGAAGTTTAAGCTACTTTAGGCGCAAAAGTGGCAAAAACGCTTAAAAACCCTTAAAATCGCAACTCAACACGTAATTTCTAGCATATGACTAAGATTTTCAATTCGAACCACTTCAACACAATAATATATACCAATAGTAATGTGTGACATGTTTCGTGCAAAACAAACGAAGTTTGAGCTACTTTATGCGCAAAAGTAGCAAAAACGATTAAAAACCCTTATAATCGCAGCTTAACACGTAATTTCAAGCATATGACTATGATTTTCAATTCTAACCACTCCAACACAATAATATATATCAAATAGTGTTGTGTGCCAAGTGGCAAAATCGATTAAAAACCCTTATAATCGCAACAAAAGACGTAGTTTCTAGCGTGTGACTATTATTTTCAATTCTAACCACTTCAACACAATTATATATACCAAGTAGTCTTGTGTACCAAGTTTCGTGCAAAACAAACCAAGTTTGAGCTACTTTATGCGCAAAAGTGGAGAAAACGCTTAAAAACCCTTAAAATCGCAACTTAACACGTAATTTCTAGCATATGAATATGATTTTCAATTCTAACCACTTCAGCACAATAATATATTACAAATAGTGTTGTGTGCCATGTTTCGTGAAAAACAAACCAAGTTTGAGCTACTTTATGCGCAAATGTGGTAAAAACATTTAAAAACCCTTAAAATCGCAACTTAACATGTATTTTCTAGCATATGACTATGATTTTCAATTATAACCACTTCAGCACGATAATATATACCAAATAGTGTTGTGTGCCAAGTTTCGTGTAAAATAAAAAAAGTTTGAGCTACTTCATGCGCAAAAGTGGCAAAAACGCTTAAAAACCCTTATAATCGCAAATTAACACGTAATTTCTAGCATATGACTATGATTTTAAATTCTTACCGCTTTAACACAATAATATACACCAAACAGTGTTGTGTGCCAAGTTTCATGCAAATCAAACCAAATTTGAGCTACTTTATGCGCAAAAGTAGCAAAAACGATTAAAAACCCTTATAATCGCAGCTTAACACGTAATTTCAAGCATATGACTATGATTTTCAATTCTAACCACTTCAAAACAATAATATATACCAAATAGTGTTGTGTGCCAAGTGTCGTGCAAAACAAACCAAGTTTGAGCTACTTTGTGCGCAAAAGTGGCAAAATCGATTAAAAACCCTTATAATCGCAACAAAAGACGTAGTTTCTAGCGTGTGACTATGATTTTCAATTCTAACCACTTCGGCACAATAATATATACCAAATAGTGTTTTGTGCCATGTTTCGTGAAAAACAAAGCATGTTTGAGCTACTTTATGCACAAATGTGGTAAAAACGTTTAAAAACCTTTAAAATCGCAACTTAAAATGGAATTTCTAGCATATGACTATGATTTTAAATTCTAACCACTTCAGCACGATAATATATACCAAATAGATTTGTGTGCCAAGTTTCGTGCAAAACAAACAAAGGTAGAGCTACTTTATGCGCAAAAGTTTCAAAAACGCTTAAAAAACCCTTATAATCGCAACTTAACACGTAATTTCTAGCATATGACTATGATTTTCAATTCTTACCACTTTCACACAATAATATACATCAAATAGTGTTGTGTGCCAAGTTTCATGCAAATCAAACCATGTTTGCGCTACTTTATGCGCAAAAGTGCCATAAACGCTTAAAAACGCATAAAATCAAAACTTAACACGTAATTTCTAGCGTATGACTATGTTTTTCAATTATAACCACTTCAACACAATAATATATACCAAATAGTGTTTTGTGCCAAGTTTCGTGCAAAACAAATGAAGTATGAACTACTTTATGCGCAAAAGTGGCAAAAACGCATAAAAACCCTTAAAATCGCAACTCAACACGTAATTTCTAGCATATGACTAAGATTTTCAAATCTAACCACTTCAACACAATAATATATACCAAATAGTATTGTGTGACATGTTTCATGCAAAACAAACCAAGTTTGAGCTACTTTATGCGCAAAAGTGGCAAAAACGATCAAAAACCCTTTAAATCACAACTTAACACGTAATTTCTAGCGTATGACTATGATTTTCAATTCTAAACACTTCAACACAATAATATATATCAAATAGTGTTGTGTGCCAAGTGGCAAAATCGATTAAAAACCCTTATAATCGCAACAAAAGACGTAGTTTCTAGCGTGTGACTAAGATTTTCAATTCTAACCACTTCAACACAATTGTATATACCAAGTAGTCTTGTGTACCAAGTTTCGTGCAAAACAAACCAAGTTTGAGCTACTTTATGCGCAAAAGTGGAGAAAACACTTAAAAACCCTTAAAATCGCAACTTAACACGTAATTTCTAGCATATGAATATGATTTTCAATTCTAACCACTTCAGCACAATAATATATTCCAAATAGTGTTGTGTGCCATGTTTCGTGAAAAACAAACCAAGTTTGAGCTACTTTATGCGCAAATGTGGTAAAAACATTTAAAAACCCTTAAAATCGCAACTTAACATGTAATTTCTAGCATATGACTATGATTTTCAATTATAACCACTTCAGCACGATAATATATACCAAATAGTGTTGTGTGCCAAGTTTCGTGCAAAACAAAAAAAGTTTGAGCTACTTTATGCGCAAAAGTGGCAAAAACGCTTAAAACCCCTTATAATCGCAAATTAACACGTAATTTCTAGCATATGACTATGATTTTAAATTCTTACCGCTTTAACACAATAATATACACCAAACAGTGTTGTGTGCCAAGTTTCATGCAAATCAAACCAAATTTGAGCTACTTTATGCACAAATGTGGTAAAAACGTTTAAAAACCCTTAAAATCGCAACTTAACATGGAATTTCTAGCATATGACTATGATTTTAAATTCTAACCACTTCAGCACGATAATATATACCAAATAGATTTGTGTGCCAAGTTTCGTGCAAAACAAACAAAGGTTGAGCTACTTTATGCGCAAAAGTTTCAAAAACGCTTAAAAACCCTTATAATCGCAACTTAACACGTAATTTCTAACATATGACTATGATTTTCAATTCTTACCACTTTAACACAATAATATACATCAAATAGTGTTGTGTGCGAAGTTTCATGCAAATCAAACCATGTTTGCGCTACTTTATGCGCAAAAGTGCCAAAAACGCTAAAAAACGCATAAAATCAAAACTTAACACGTAATTTCTAGCGTATGACTATGTTTTTCAATTATAACCACTTCAACATAATAATATATACCAAATAGTGATTTGTGCCAAGTTTCGTGCAAAACAAATGAAGTATGAACTAATTTATGCGCAAAAGTGGCAAAAACGCTTAAAAACCCTTAAAATCGCAACTCAACACGTAATTTCTTGCATATGACTAAGATTTTCAAATCTAACCACTTTAACACAATAATATATACCAAATAGTATTGTGTGACATGTTTCATGCAAAACAAACCAAGTTTGAGCTACTTTATGCGCAAAAGTGGCAAAAACGATTAAAAACCCTTAATAGCACAACTTAACACGTAATTTCTAGCATATGACTATGATTTTCAATTCTAACCACTTCAACACAATAATATATACTAAATAGTATTGTGTGACATGTTTCGTGCAAAACAAACCAAGTTTGAGCAACATTATGTGCAAAAGTGGCAAAAACGATTAAAAACCCTTATAATTGCAGCTTAACACGTAATTTCTAGCATATGACTATGATTTTGAATTCTAACCACTTCAACACAATAATAAATACCAAATAGTGTTGTGTGCCAAGTTTAGTGCAAAACAAACCAAGTTTAAGCTACTTTATGCGCAAAAGTGGGAAAAAACGCTTAAAAAACCGTTAATATCGCAATTTAACACCTAATTTCTAGCATATGACTACGATTTTAAATTCTAGCCACTTCAACATAATAATATATACCAAATAGTGTTGTGTGCCAGATTTCGTGTAAAACAAACAAAGCTTGAGCTACTTTAAGCGCAAAACTGGCAAAAACGCTAAAAAACACTTAGCTTCTAGCATATGACTATAATTTTCAATTCTAACCTCTTCAACACAATAATATATACCAAATAGTGTTGTGCGCCAAGTGTCGTGCAAAACAAACAAAGTTTGAGTTATTTTATGCGCAAAAGTGCCAAAAACGCTTAAAAACCCTTAATATCGCAACTTAACACGTAATTTCTAGCATATGACTATGATTTTCAATTCTAACTACTTCTGTGCAATAATATATACCAAATAGTGTTGTGTGCCATGTTTTGTAAAAAACAAACCAAGTTTCAGCTACATTATTCGCAAAAGCGGAAAAAACGTTTAAAAACCCTTAAAATCGCAACTTAACATGTAATTTCTAGCATATGACTATGATTTACAATTCTAAGCACTTCAGCACAATAATATATGCCAAATAGTGTTGTGTGCCAAGTTTCGTGCAAAACAAACAAAGTTTGAGCTTTTTTATGTGCAAAAGTGGCAAAAACGGTTCAAAACCCTTATAATCGCAATTTAACACGTAATTTCAAGCATATGACTATGATTTTCAATTCTAACCACTTCAACACAATAATATATACCGAATAGAGTTGTGTGCCAAGTTTTGTGCAAAACAAACAAAGGTTGAGCTACTTTATGCGCAAAAGTTGCAAAATCGCTTCAAAACCCTTATAATCGCAACTTAACACGTAATTTCTAGCATATGACTATGATTTTCAATTCTTACCACTTTAACACAATAATATACACCAAATAGTGTTGTGTGGCAAGTTTTATGCAAATCAAACAAGGTTTGCGCTACTTTATGCGCAAAAGTGCCAAAAACGCTTAAAAACGCATAAAATCAAAACTTAACACGTAATTTCTAGCGTATGACTATGTTTTTCAATTCTAACCACTTCCATATGCGCAAAAGTGGATAAAACGCTTAAAAACCTTTAAAATCGCAACTCAACACGTAATTTCTAGCATATGACTAAGAATTTAAAATCTAACCACTTCAACACAATAATATATACCAAATAGTATTGTGTGACATGTTTCATGCAAAACAAACCAAGTTTGAGCTACTTTATGCGCAAAAGTGGCAAAAACGATTAAAAACCCTTATAATCACAGCTTAACACGTAATTTCTAGCATATGACTATGATTTTCAATTCTAACCACTTCAACACTATAATATATACCAAATAGTATTGTGTGACATGTTTCGTGCAAAACAAACCAAGTTTAAGCTACTTTATGCGCAAAAGTAGCAAAAACGCTTAAAAACCGTTAATATCGCAATTTAACACCTAATTTCTAGCATATGACTACGATTTTAAATTCCAACCACTTCAACACAATAATATATACCAAATAGTGTTGTGTGCCAGATTTCATGTAAAACAAACCAAGCTTGAGCTACTTTAAGCGCAAAAGTGGCAAAATCGCAAAAGTGGCAACTCGACACGTAGTTTCTAGCATATTACTATGATTTTCAAATCTAACCACTTCAACACAATAATATATACCAAATAGTGTTGTGTGCCAAGTGTCGTGCAAAACAAACAAAGTTTGAGTTATTTTATGCGCAAAACTGGAAAAAACGCTTAAAAACCCTTAATATTGCAACTTAACACGTAATTTCTAGCATATGACTAGACCTGGGAAAATTTGATCCGACCCGAAAATGAACCCGGGACCCGACCCGACAAAACCCGAACCCGACCGACCCGAAAGCGACTTAATCCGAAACATGACCGACCCGATAATTACCCGACCGAAAATGATCCGACCGGAAACCGACCCGTTTTGACCGATTTAATATTAATTTGTAGAGTAATTTCAATGTTAGAATTCATTTCAAATAAAATTTTAGTTTTCAAAGTATCTCAACATATTGAGTATATCACTTGAACCCTAAAACTCATCAATAGATCTCAAAAAACACGTATTTAACGTCTTTTTAGCCATCGTAATTATTTTTTTTTAAAAACAGGACGTTATAATCATCTTAATTGAATACATGTATCTTGTTAAATCAGTCAAATGAGTTTTTAATTCTTCTACATTTCAGTAAGCAAATCAATATAATTTATACGAACGTTTCGCACGTTCGAATGAGCTTTTCAAAAAACGAATGTCGCTACCCTAAATTATAAAATGCGTATCTTATAAGACGAAATAAGTACTTAGTTAGTTGTATATCTTTCCAACATGAAAATTGTGAAGATAATTTTAACGTCATTTTTATCTAACGTTACAATTATAATAAACAAAATAACTTTTGTAAAGCGCGTATCTTACAAGTCTTTCAAAATAAGTATTAATTCCCCTATTTTTCTTGCACTTAAATGAACCTGACATACCAACTATTTTTTGAAAATCGTACATGTAATTTCTCTAATGATTTTTTTTAGATATTTTAACGATTTTTTTTTATGTTGAATTAGTCGATTGGATATTTTAATGTTTTATGGTAACCCGTTGGGTCAATCCGAACCTACCGAAACCCAGAGTGATCTGACCTCAAAACTGACCTGATCCGAAACTGACCCGACCCGAAAATGACACGACCGAAATTGATCCGACCCAAAACCCGACCGACCGACCGTTTTCCCAGGTCTACATATGACTATGATTTTCAATTTTAACCACTTTTGCACAATAATATATACCAAATAGTGTTGTGTGCCATGTTTCATGAAAAACAAACCAAGTTTGAGCTACTTTATTCGCAAAAGTGGTAAAAATGTTTAAAAACCCTTAAAATCGCAACTTAACATGTAATTTCTAGCATATGACTATGATTTTCAATTCTAAGCACTTCAGCACAATAATATATACAAAATAGTGCTGTGTGCCAAGTTTCATGCAAAACAAACAAAGTTTGAGCTTTTTTATGCGCAAAAGTGGCATAAACGCTTAAAAACCCTTATAATCGCAACTTAACACGTAATTTCAAGCATATGACTATGATTTTCAATTCTAACCACTTCAACACAATAATATATACCGAATAGAGTTGTGTGCCAAGTTTCGTGCAAAACCAACCAAGTTTGAGCTACTTTATGCGCAAAAGTTGCAAAAACGCTTAAAAACCCTTAAAATCCCAACTTAACACGTAATTTCAAGCATTTGACGATGATTTTCAGTTCCAACCACTTCAATACAATATTATATACCAAATAATGTTGTGTGTCAAGTTTCGTGCAAATCAAACCAAGTTTGAGCTACTTTATGCGCAAATGTGGTAAAAACATTTAAAAACCCTTAAAATCGCAACTTAACATGTAATTTCTAGCATATGACTATGATTTTCAATTATAACCACTTAAGCACGATAATATATACCAAATAGTGTTGTGTGCCAAGTTTCGTGCAAAACAAAAAAAGTTTGAGCTACTTTATGCGCAAAAGTGGCAAAAACGCTTAAAAACCCTTATAATCGCAAATGAACACGTAATTTCTAGTATATGACTATGATTTTAAATTCTTACCCCTTTAACACAATAATATACACCAAACAATTTTGTTTGCCAAGTTTCATGCAAATCAAACCAAATTTGAGCTACTTAATGCGCAAAAGAGCCAAAAACGCTTAAAAACGCATAAAATCAAAACATAACACGTAATTTCTAGCGTATGACTATATTTTTAAATTCTAACCACTTCAACAAAATAATATATACCAAATAGTGTTGTGTGCCATGTTTCGTGCAAAACAAACGAAGTTTGAGCTACTTTATGCGCAAAAGTGGCAAAAATGCTTAAAAACCCTTAAAATCGCAACTCAACACGTAATTTCTAGCATATGACTTAGATTTTGAATTCTAACCACTTCGACACAATAATATATACCAAATAGTAATGTGTGACATGTTTCATGCAAAACAAACCAAATTTGAGCTACTTTATGCGCAAAAGTATCAAAAACGATTAAAAACCCTTATAATAATAGCTTAACACGTAATTTCAAGCATATGACTATGATTTTCAATTCTAACCACTTCAACACAATAATATATATCAAATAGTGTTGTGTGCCAAGTGGCAAAATCGATTAAAAACCCTTATAATCGCAACAAAAGACGTAGTTTCTAGCGTGTGACTAAGATTTTCAATTCTAACCACTTCAACACAATTGTATATACCAAGTAGTCTTGTGTACCAAGTTTCGTGCAAAACAAACCAAGTTTGAGCTACTTTATGCGCAAAAGTGGAGAAAACGCTTAAAAACCCTTAAAATCGCAACTTAACACGTAATTTCTAGCATATGAATATGATTTTCAATTCTAACCACTTCAGCACAATAATATATTCCAAATAGTGTTGTGTGCCATGTTTCGTGAAAAACAAACCAAGTTTGAGCTACTTTATGCGCAAATGTGGTAAAAACATTTAAAAACCCTTAAAATCGCAACTTAACATGTAATTTCTAGCATATGACTATGATTTTCAATTATAACCACTTCAGCACGATAATATATACCAAATAGTGTTGTGTGCCAAGTTTCGTGCAAAACAAAAAAAGTTTGAACTACTTTATGCGCAAAAGTGGCAAAAACGCTTAAAAACCCTTATAATCGCAAATTAACACGTAATTTCTAGCATATGACTATGATTTTAAATTCTTACCGCTTTAACACAATAATATACACCAAACAGTGTTGTGTGCCATGTTTCATGCAAATCAAACCAAATTTGAGCTACTTTATGCGCAAAAGTAGCAAAAACGATTAAAAACCCTTATAATCGCAGCTTAACACGTAATTTCAAGCATGTGACTATGATTTTCAATTCTAACCACTTCAACACAATAATATATACCAAATAGTATTGTGTGCCAAGTGTCGTGCAAAACAAGCCAAGTTTGAGCTACTTTGTGCGCAATAGTGGCAAAATCGATTAAAAACCCTTATAATCGCAACAAAAGACGTAGTTTCTAGCGTGTGACTATGATTTTCAATTCTAACCACTTCAACACAATTGTATATACCAAGTAGTCTTGTGTACCAAGTTTTGTGCAAAACAAACCAAGTTAGCTACTTTATGCGCAAAAGTGGAGAAAACGCTTAAAAACCCTTAAAATCGCAACTTAACACGTAATTTCTAGCATATGACTATGATTTTCAATTCTAACCACTTCGGCACAATAATATATACCAAATAGTGTTTTGTGCCATGTTTCGTGAAAAACAAAGCATGTTTGAGCTACTTTATGCACAAATGTGGTAAAAACGTTTAAAAACCCTTAAAATCGCAACTTAACATGGAATTTCTAGCATATGACTATGATTTTAAATTCTTACCACATCAGCACGATAATATATACCAAATAGATTTGTGTGCCAAGTTTCGTGCAAAACAAACAAAGGTTGAGCTACTTTATGCGCAAAAGTTTCAAAAACGCTTAAAAACCCATATAATCGCAACTTAACACGTAATTTCTAACATATGACTATGATTTTCAATTCTTACCACTTTAACACAATAATATACATCAAATAGTGTTGTGTGCGAAGTTTCATGCAAATCCAACCATGTTTGCGCTACTTTATGCGCAAAAGTGCAAAAAACGCTTAAAAACGCATAAAATCAAAACTTAACACGTAATTTCTAGCGTATGACTATTTAATTCAATTATAACCACTTCCACACAATAATATATACCAAATAGTGATTTGTGCCAAGTTTCGTGCAAAACAAATGAAGTATGAACTAATTTATGCGCAAAAGTGGCAAAAACGCTTAAAAACCCTTAAAATCGCAACTCAACACGTAATTTCTCGCATATGACTAAGATTTTCAAATCTAACCACTTCAACACAATAATATATACCAAATAGTATTGTGTGACATGTTTCATGCAAAACAAACCAAGTTTGAGCTACTTTATGCGCAAAAGTGGCAAAAACGATTAAAAACCCTTAAAAGCACAACTTAACACGTAATTTCTAGCATATGACTATGATTTTCAATTCTAACCACTTCAACACAATAATATATACCAAATAGTATTGTGTGACATGTTTCGTGCAAAACAAACCAAGTTTGAGCAACATTATGTGCAAAAGTGGCAAAAACGATTAAAAACCCTTATAATCGCAGCTCAACACGTAATTTCTAGCATATGACTATGATTTTCAATTCTAACCACTTCAACACAATTGTATATACCAAGTAGTCTTGTGTACCAAGTTTTGTGCAAAACAAACCAAGTTAGCTACTTTATGCGCAAAAGTGGAGAAAACGCTTAAAAACCCTTAAAATCGCAACTTAACACGTAATTTCTAGCATATGACTGTGATTTTCAATTCTAACCACTTCGGCACAATAATATATACCAAATAGTGTTTTGTGCCATGTTTCGTGAAAAACAAAGCATGTTTGAGCTACTTTATACACAAATGTGGTAAAAACGTTTAAAAACCCTTAAAATCGCAACTTAACATGGAATTTCTAGCATATGACTATGATTTTAAATTCTAACCACTGCAGCACGATAATATATACCAAATAGATTTGTGTGCCAAGTTTCGTGCAAAACAAACAAAGGTTGAGCTACTTTATGCGCTAAAGTTTCAAAAACGCTTAAAAACCCTTATAATCGCAACTTAACACGTAATTTCTAACATATGACTATGATTTTCAATTCTTACCACTTTAACACAATAATATACATCAAATAGTGTTGTGTGCGAAGTTTCATGCAAATCAAACCATGTTTGCGCAACTTTATGCGCAAAAGTGCCAAAAACGCTTAAAAACGCATAAAATCAAAACTTAACACGTAATTTCTAGCGTATGACTATATAATTCAATTATAACCACTTCAACACAATAATATATACCAAATAGTGATTTGTGCCAAGTTTCGTGCAAAACAAATGAAGTATGAACTAATTTATGCGCAAAAGTGGCAAAAACGCTTAAAAACCCTTAAAATCGCAACTCAACACGTAATTTCTCGCATATGACTAAGATTTTCAAATCTAACCACTTCAACACAATAATATATACCAAATAGTATTGTGTGACATGTTTCATGCAAAACAAACTAAGTTTGAGCTACTTTATGCGCAAAAGTGGCAAAAACGATTAAAAACCCTTAAAAGCACAACTTAACACGTAATTTCTAGCATATGACTATGATTTTCAATTCTAACCACTTCAACACAATAATATATACCAAATAGTATTGTGTGACATGTTTCGTGCAAAACAAACCAAGTTTGAGCAACATTATGTGCAAAAGTGGCAAAAACGATTAAAAACCCTTATAATCGCAGCTTAACACGTAATTTCTCGCATATGACTATGATTTTGAATTCTAACCACTTCAACACAATTGTATATACCAAGTAGTCTTGTGTACCAAGTTTTGTGCAAAACAAACCAAGTTAGCTACTTTATGCGCAAAAGTGGAGAAAAACGCTTAAAAACCCTTAAAATCGCAACTTAACACGTAATTTCTAGCATATGACTATGATTTTCAATTCTAACCACTTCGGCACAATAATATATACCAAATAGTGTTTTGTGCCATGTTTCGTGAAAAACAAAGCATGTTTGAGCTACTTTATGCACAAATGTGGTAAAAACGTTTAAAAACCCTTAAAATCCCAACTTAACATGGAATTTCTAGCATATGACTATGATTTTAAATTCTAACCACTTCAGCACGATAATATATACCAAATAGATTTGTGTGCCAAGTTTCGTGCAAAACAAACAAAGGTTGAGCTACTTTATGCGCAAAAGTTTCAAAAACTCTTAAAAACCCTTATAATCGCAACTTAACACGTAATTTCTAACATATGACTATGATTTTCAATTTTACCACTTTAACACAATAATATACATCAAATAGTGTTGTGTGCGAAGTTTCATGCAAATCAAACCATGTTTGCGCTACTTTATGCGCAAAAGTGCCAAAAACGCTTAAAAACGCATAAAATCAAAACTTAACACGTAATTTCTAGCGTATGACTATGTTTTTCAATTATAACCACTTCAACACAATAATATATAACAAATAGTGATTTGTGCCAAGTTTCGTGCAAAACAAATGAAGTATGAACTAATTTTTGCGCAAAAGTGGCAAAAACGCTTAAAAACCCTTAAAATCGCAACTCAACACGTAATTTCTCGCATATGACTAAGATTTTCAAATCTAACCACTTCAACACAATAATATATACCAAATAGTATTGTGTGACATGTTTCATGCAAAACAAACCAAGTTTGAGCTACTTTATGCGCAAAAGTGGCAAAAACGATTAAAAACCCTTAAAAGCACAACTTAACACGTAATTTCTAGCATATGACTATGATTTTCAATTCTAACCACTTCAACACAATAATATAAACCAAATAGTATTGTGTGACATGTTTCGTGCAAAACAAACCAAGTTTGAGCAACATTATGTGCAAAAGTGGCAAAAACGATTAAAAACCCTTATAATCGCAGCTTAACACGTAATTTCTAGCATATGACTATGATTTTGAATTCTAACCACTTCAACACAATAATAAATACCAAATAGTGTTTTGTGCCAAGTTTAGTGCAAAACAAACCAAGTTTAAGCTACTTTATGCGCAAAAGTGGCAAAAACGCTTAAAAACCGTTAATATCGCAATTTAACACCTAATTTCTAGCATATGACTACGATTTTAAATTCTAGCCACTTCAACACAATAATATATACCAAATAGTGTTGTGTGCCAGATTTCGTGTAAAACAAACAAAGCTTGAGCTACTTTAAGCGCAAAACTGGCAAAAACGCTAAAAAACACTTAAAATCGCAACTTGACACGTAGCTTCTAGCATATGACTATAATTTTCAATTCTAACCTCTTCAACACAATAATATATACCAAATAGTGTTGTGTGCCAAGTGTCGTGCAAAACAAACAAAGTTTGAGTTATTTTATGCGCAAAAGTGCCAAAAACGCTTAAAAACCCTTAATATCGCAACTTAACACGTAATTTCTAGCATATTACTATGATTTTCAATTCTAGCTACTTCTGCGCAATAATATATACCAAATAGTGTTGTGTGCCATGTTTTGTGAAAAACAAACCAAGTTTCAGCTACTTTATTCGCAAAAGCGGTAAAAACGTTTAAAAACCCTTAAAATCGCAACTTAACATGTAATTTCTAGCATATGACTATGATTTTCAATTCTAAGCACTTCAGCACAATAATATATACCAAATAGTGTTGTGTGCCAAGTTTCGTGCAAAACAAACAAAGTTTGAGCTTTTTTATGTGCAAAAGTGGCAAAAACGCTTAAAAACCCTTATAATCGCAATTTAACACGTAATTTCAAGCATATGACTATGATTTTCAATTCTAACCACTTCAACACAATAATATATACCGAATAGTGTTGTGTGCCAAGTTTCATGCAAATCAAACCAAATTTGAGCTACTTTATGCGCAAAAGTAGCAAAAACGATTAAAAACCCTTATAATCGCAGCTTAACACGTAATTTCAAGCATAGGACTATGATTTTCAATTCTAACCACTTCAACACAATAATATATACCAAATAGTGTTGTGTGCCAAGTGTCGTGAAAAACAAACCAAGTTTGAGCTACTTTGTGCGCAATAGTGGCAAAATCGATTAAAAACCCTTATAATCGCAACAAAAGACGTAGTTTCTAGCGTGTGACTATGATTTTCAATTCTAACCACTTCAACACAATTGTATATACCAAGTAGTCTTGTGTACCAAGTTTTGTGCAAAACAAACCAAGTTAGCTACTTTATGCGCAAAAGTGGAGAAAACGCTTAAAAACCCTTAAAATCGTAACTTAACACGTAATTTCTAGCATATGACTATGATTTTCAATTCTAACCACTTCGGCACAATAATATATACCAAATAGTGTTTTGTGCCATGTTTCGTGAAAAACAAAGCATGTTTGAGCTACTTTATGCACAAATGTGGTAAAAACGTTTAAAAACCCTTAAAATCGCAACTTAACATGGAATTTCTAGCATATGACTATGATTTTAAATTCTAACCACTTCAGCACGATAATATATACCAAATAGATTTGTGTGCCAAGTTTCGTGCAAAACAAACAAAGGTTGAGCTACTTTATGCGCAAAAGTTTCAAAAACGCTTTAAAAACCCTTATAATCGCAACTTAACACATAATTTCTAACATATGACTATGATTTTCAATTCTTACCACTTTAACACAATAATATACATCAAATAGTGTTGTGTGCGAAGTTTCATGCAAATCAAACCATGTTTGCGCTACTTTATGTGCAAAAGTGCCAAAAACGCTTAAAAACGCATAAAATCAAAACTTAACACGTAATTTCTAGCGTATGACTATGTTTTTCAATTATAACCACTTCAACACAATAATATATACCAAATAGTGATTTGTGCCAAGTTTCGTGCAAAACAAATGAAGTATGAACTAATTTATGCGCAAAAGTGGCAAAAACGCTTAAAAACTCTTAAAATCGCAACTCAACACGTAATTTCTCGCATATGACTAAGATTTTCAAATCTAACCACTTCAACACAATAATATATACCAAATAGTATTGTGTGACATGTTCATGCAAAACAAAATAAGTTTGAGCTACTTTATGCGCAAAAGTGGCAAAAACGATTAAAAACCTTAAAAGCACAACTTAACACGTAATTTCTAGCATATGACTATGATTTTCAATTCTAACCACTTCAACACAATAATATATACCAAATAGTATTGTGTGACATGTTTCGTGCAAAACAAACCAAGTTTGAGCAACATTATGTGCAAAAGTGGCAAAAACGATTAAAAACTCTTATAATCGCAGCTTAACACGTAATTTCTAGCATATGACTATGATTTTCAATTCTAACCACTTCAACACAATTGTATATACCAAGTAGTCTTGTGTACCATGTTTTGTGCAAAACAAACCAAGTTAGCTACTTTATGCGCAAAAGTGGAGGAAAACGCTTAAAAACCCTTAAAATCGCAACTTAACACGTAATTTCTAGCATATGACTATGATTTTCAATTCTAACCACTTCGGCACAATAATATATACCAAATAGTGTTTTGTGCCATGTTTCGTGAAAAACAAAGCATGTTTGAGCTACTTTATGCACAAATGTGGTTAAAAACGTTTAAAAACCCTTAAAATCGCAACTTAACATGGAATTTCTAGCATATGACTATGATTTTAAATTCTAACCACTGCAGCACGATAATATATACCAAATAGATTTGTGTGCCAAGTTTCGTGCAAAACAAACAAAGGTTGAGCTACTTAATGCGCAAAAGTTTCAAAAACGCTTAAAAACCCTTATAATCGCAACTTAACACGTAATTTCTAACATATGACTATGATTTTCAATTCTTACCACTTTAACACAATAATATACATCAAATAGTGTTGTGTGCGAAGTTTCATGCAAATCAAACCATGTTTGCGCTACTTTATGTGCAAAAGTGCCAAAAACGCTTAAAAATGCATAAAATCAAAACTTAACACGTAATTTCTAGCGTATGACTATTTAATTCAATTATAACCACTTCAACACAATAATATATACTAAATAGTGATTTGTGCCAAGTTTCGTGCAAAACAAATGAAGTATGAAATAATTTATGCGCAAAAGTGGCAAAAACGCTTTAAAAACCCTTAAAATCGCAACTCAACACGTAATTTCTCGCATATGACTAACATTTTCAAATCTAACCACTTCAACACAATAATATATACCAAATAGTATTGTGTGACATGTTTCATGCAAAACAAACTAAGTTTGAGCTACTTTATGCGCAAAAGTGGCAAAAACGATTAAAAACCCTTAAAAGCACAACTTAACACGTAATTTCTAGCATATGACTATGATTTTCAATTCTAACCACTTCAACAGAATAATATATACCAAATAGTATTGTGTGACATGTTTCGTGCAAAACAAACCAAGTTTGAGCAACATTATGTGCAAAAGTGGCAAAAAACGATTAAAAACCCTTATAATCGCAGCTTAACACGTAATTTCTAGCATATGACTATGATTTTCAATTCTAACCACTTCAACACAATTGTATATACCAAGTAGTCTTGTGTACCAAGTTTTGTGCAAAACAAACCAAGTTAGCTACTTTATGCGCAAAAGTGGAGAAAACGCTTAAAAACCCTTAAAATCGCAACTTAACACGTAATTTCTAGCATATGACTATGATTTTCAATTCTAACCACTTCGGCACAATAATATATACCAAATAGTGTTTTGTGCCATGTTTCGTGAAAAACAAAGCATGTTTGAGCTACTTTATGCACAAATGTGGTAAAAACGTTTAAAAACCCTTAAAATCGCAACTTAACATGGAATTTCTAGCATATGACTATGATTTTAAATTCTAACCACTTCAGCACGATAATATATACCAAATAGATTTGTGTGCCAAGTTTCGTGCAAAACAAACAAAGGGTTGAGCTACTTTATGCGCAAAAGTTTCAAAAACTCTTAAAAACCCTTATAATCGCAACTTAACACGTAATTTCTAACATATGACTATGATTTTCAATTCTTACCACTTTAACACAATAATATACATCAAATAGTGTTGTGTGCGAAGTTTCATGCAAATCAAACCATGTTTGCGCTACTTTATGCGCAAAAGTGCCAAAAACGCTTAAAAACGCATAAAATCAAAACTTAACACGTAATTTCTAGCGTATGACTATGTTTTTCAATTATAACCACTTCAACACAATAATATATACCAAATAGTGATTTGTGCCAAGTTTCGTGCAAAACAAATGAAGTATGAACTAATTTATGCGCAAAAGTGGCAAAAACGCTTAAAAACCCTTAAAATCGCAACTCAACACGTAATTTCTCGCATATGACTAAGATTTTCAAATCTAACCACTTCAACACAATAATATATACCAAATAGTATTGTGTGACATGTTTCATGCAAAACAAACCAAGTTTGAGCTACTTTATGCGAAAAAGTGGCAAAAACGATTAAAAACCCTTAAATGCACAACTTAACACGTAATTTCTAGCATATGACTATGATTTTCAATTCTAACCACTTCAACACAATAATATATACCAAATAGTATTGTGTGACATGTTTCGTGCAAAACAAACCAAGTTTGAGCAACATTATGTGCAAAAGTGGCAAAAACGATTAAAAACCCTTATAATCGTAGCTTAACACGTAATTTCTAGCATATGACTATGATTTTGAATTCTAACCACTTCAACACAATAATAAATACCAAATAGTGTTTTGTGCCAAGTTTAGTGCAAAACAAACCAAGTTTAAGCTACTTTATGCGCAAAAGTGGCAAAAACGCTTAAAAACCGTTAATATCGCAATTTAACACCTAATTTCTAGCATATGACTACGATTTTAAATTCTAGCCACTTCAACACAATAATATATAGCAAATAGTGTTGTGTGCCAGATTTCGTGTAAAACAAACAAAGCTTGAGCTACTTTAAGCGCAAAACTGGCAAAAAACGCTAAAAAACACTTAAAATCGCAACTTGACACGTAGCTTCTAGCATATGACTATAATTTTCAATTCTAACCTCTTCAACACAATAATATATACCAAATAGTGTTGTGTGCCAAGTGTCGTGCAAAACAAACAAAGTTTGAGTTATTTTATGCGCAAAAGTGCCAAAAACGCTTAAAACCCTTAATATCGCAACTTAACACGTAATTTCTAGCATATTACTATGATTTTCAATTCTAACTACTTCTGCGCAATAATATATACCAAATAGTGTTGTGTGCCATGTTTTGTGAAAAACAAACCAAGTTTCAGCTACTTTATTCGCAAAAGCGGTAAAAAACGTTTAAAAACCCTTAAAATCGCAACTTAACATGTAATTTCTAGCATATGACTATGATTTTCAATTCTAAGCACTTCAGCACAATAATATATACCAAATAGTGTTGTGTGCCAAGTTTCGTGCAAAACAAACAAAGTTTGAGCTTTTTTATGTGCAAAAGTGGCAAAAAACGCTTAAAAACCCTTATAATCGCAATTTAACACGTAATTTCAAGCATATGACTATGATTTTCAATTCTAACCACTTCAACACAATAATATATACCGAATAGTGTTGTGTGCCAAGTTTCATGCAAATCAAACCAAATTTGAGCTACTTTATGCGCAAAAGTAGCAAAAACGATTAAAAACCCTTATAATCGCAGCTTAACACGTAATTTCAAGCATATGACTATGATTTTCAATTCTAACCACGTCAACACAATAATATACACCAAATAGTGTTGTGTGGCAAGTTTTATGCAAATCAAACAAGGTTTGCGCTACTTTATGCGCAAAAGTGCCAAAAAACGCTTAAAAACGCATAAAATCAAAACTTAACACGTAATTTCTAGCGTATGACTATGTTTTTTAATTCTAACCACTTCCATATGCGCAAAAGTGGATATAAACGCTTAAAAAACCTTTAAAATCGCAACTCAACACGTAATTTCTAGCATATGACTAAGAATTTAAAATCTAACCACTTCAACACAATAATATATACCAAATAGTATTGTGTGACATGTTTCATGCAAAACAAACCAAGTTTGAGCTACTTTATGCGCAAAAGTGGCAAAAAACAATTAAAAACCCTTATAATCACAGCTTAACACGTAATTTCTAGCATATGACTATGATTTTCAATTCTAACCACTTCAACACTTTAATATATACCAAATAGTATTGTGTGACATGTTTCGTGCAAAACAAACCAAGTTTGAGCAACATTATGCGCAAAAGTGGCAAAAACCATTAAAAAATCCTTATAATCGCAGATTAACACGTAATTTCTAGGATATCAGTATGATTTTCATGTCTAACCACTTCCACACAATAATATATACCAAATAGTGTTGTGTGCCAAGTGTCGTGCAAAACAAACCAAGTTTGAGCTATTTTATGCGCAAAAGGGGCAAAAACGCTTAAAACCCTTAATTTCGCAACTTAACACGTAATTTCTAGCATGTGACTATGATTTTCAATTCAAACACTTCAACACAATAATATATACAAAATAGTGTTGTGTGCCAGGTTTCGTGTAAAACAAACCAAGCTTGAGCTACTTAAGCGCAAAAGTGGCAAAAACAATTAAAAACCCTTATAATCGCAGCTTAACACGTAATTTCTAGCATATGACTATGATTTTCAATTCTAACCACTTCAACACAATAATAAATACCAAATAGTGTTGTGTGCCAAGTTTAGTGCAAAACAAACCAAGTTTAAGCTCCTTTATGCGCAAAGTAGCAAAAACGCTTAAAAACCGTTAATATCGCAATTTAACACCTAATTTCTAGCATATGACTATGATTTTAAATTCCAACCACTTCAACACAATAATATATACCAAATAGTGTTGTGTGCCAGATTTCGTGTAAAACAAACCATGTTTGAGCTACTTTAAGCGCAAAAGTGGCAAAAACGCAAAAGTGGCAACTCGACACGTAGTTTCTAGCATATGACTATGATTTTCAAATCTAACCACTTCAACACAATAATATATACCAAATAGTGTTGTGTGCCATGTGTCGTGCAAAACAAACAAAGTTTGAGTTATTTTATGCGCAAAACTGGAAAAAAACGCTTAAAAACCCTTAATATTGCAACTTAACACGTAATTTCTAGCATATGACTAGACCTGGGGAAATTTGATCCGACCCGAAAATGAACCCGAGGACCTGACCCGACAAAACCCGAACCCGACCGACCCGATAATTACCCGACCGAAAATGATGCCGACCAGAAACCGACCCGTTTTTGACCGATTTAATATTAATTTTTAGAGTAATTTCAATGTTAGAATTCATTTCAAATAAAATTTTAGTTTTCAAAGTATCTCAACATATTGAGTATATCACTTGAATCCTAAAACTCATCAATAGATCTCAAAAAACACGTATTTAACGTCTTTTTAGCCATCGTAATTATTTTTTTTTAAAAACAGGACGTTATAATCATCTTAATTGAATACATGTATCGTGTTAAATCAGTCAAATGAGTTTTTAATTGTTCTACATTTCAGTAAGCAAATCAATATAATTTATACGAACGTTTCGCACGTTTGAATAAGCTTTTCAAAAAACGAATGTCGCTACCCTAAATTATAAAATGCGTATCTTATAAGACGAAATAAGTACTTAGTTAGTTGTATATCTTTCCAACATGAAAATTGTGAAGATAATTTTAACGTCATTTTTATCTAACGTTACAATTTTAATAAACAAAATAACTTTTATAAAACGCGTATCTTACAAGTCTTTCAAAATAAGTATTAATTCCTCTATTTTTCTTGCACTTAAATGAACCTGACATACCAACTATTTTTTGAAAATCGTACATGTAATTTCTCTAATGATTTTTTTTAGACATTTTAATGATTTTTTTTTTTATGTTGAATTAGTCGATTGGATATTCTAATGTTTTATGGTAACCCGTTGGGTCAATCCGAACCTACCGAAACCCAGAGTGATCTGACCTGAAACTGACCTGATCCGAAACTGACCCGACCCCAAAATGACCCGACCGAAAATGATCCGACCCAAAACCCGACCGACCGACCGTTTTCCCAGGTCTACATATGACTATGATTTTCAATTTTAACCACTTTTGCACAATAATATATACCAAATAGTGTTGTGTGCCATGTTTCATGAAAAATAAACCAAGTTTGAGCTACTTTATTCGCAAAAGTGGTAAAAATGTTTAAAAACCCTTAAAATCGCAACTTAACATGTAATTTCTAGCATATGACTATGATTTTCAATTCTAAGCACTTCAGCACAATAATATATACCAAATAGTGTTGTGTGCCAAGTTTCGTGCAAAACAAACAAAGTGTGAGCTTTTTTATGTGCAAAAGTTGCAAAAACAGTTCAAAACCCTTATAATCGCAATTTAACACGTAATTTCAAGCATATGACTATGATTTCAATTCTAACCACTTCAACACAATAATATATATCAAATAGTGTTGTGTGCCAAGTGGCAAAATCGATTAAAAACCCTTATAATCGCAACAAAAGACGTAGTTTCTAGCGGTGACTAAGATTTTCAATTCTAACCACTTCAACACAATTGTATATACCAAGTAGTCTTGTGTACCAAGTTTCGTGCAAAACAAACCAAGTTTGAGCTACTTTATGCGCAAAAGTGGAGAAAACGCTTAAAAACCCTTATAATCGCAAATTAACACGTAATTTCTAGCATATGACTATGATTTTAAATTCTTACCGCTTTTAACACAATAATATACACCAAACAGTGTTATGTGCCAAGTTTCATGCAAATCAAACCAAATTTGAGCTACTTTATGCGCAAAAGTAGCAAAAAAACGATTAAAAACCCTTATAATCGCAGCTTAACACGTAATTTCAAGCATATGACTATGATTTTCAATTCTAACCACTTCAACAACTTAATATATACCAAATAGTGTTGTGTGCCAAGTGTCGTGCAAAACAAACCAAGTTTGAGCTACTTTGTGCGCAATAGTGGCAAAATCGATTAAAAACCCTTATAATCGCAACAAAAGACGTAGTTTCTAGCGTGTGACTATGATTTTCAATTCTTACCACTTCAACACAATTGTATATACCAAGTAGTCTTGTGTACCAAGTTTTGTGGAAAAAACAAACCAAGTTAGCTACTTTATGCGCAAAAGTGGGAGAAGAAACGCTTAAAAACCCTTAAAATCGCAACTTAACACGTAATTTCTAGCATATGACTATCATTTTCAATTCTAACCACTTCGGCACAATAATATATACCAAATAGTGTTTTGTGCCATGTTTCGTGAAAAACAAAGCATGTTTGAGCTACTTTATGCACAAATGTGGTAAAAACGTTTTAAAAAACCTTTAAAATCGCAACTTAACATGGAATTTCTAGCATATGACTATGATTTTAAATTCTAACCACTTCAGCACGATAATATATACCAAATAGATTTGTGTCCCAAGTTTCGTGCAAAACAAACAAAGCTTGAGCTACTTTATGCGCAAAAGTTTCAAAAACGCTTAAAAACCCTTATAATCGCAACTTAACACGTAATTTCTAGCATATGACTATGATTTTCAATTCTTACCACTTTAACACAATAATATACATCAAATAGTGTTGTGTGCCAAGTTTCATGCAAATCAAACCATGTTTGCGCTACTTTATGCGCAAAAGTGCCAAAAACGCTTAAAAACGCATAAAATCAAAACTTAACACGTAATTTCTAGCGTATGACTATGTTTTTCAATTATAACCACTTCAACACAATAATATATACCAAATAGTGTTTTGTGCCAAGTTTCGTGCAAAACAAATGAAGTATGAACTACTTTATGCGCAAAAAGTGGCAAAAACGCTTAAAAACCCTTAAAATCGCAACTCAACACGTAATTTCTAGCATATGCCTAAGATTTTCAAATCTAACCACTTCAACACAATAATATATACCAAATAGTATTGTGTGACATGTTTCATGCAAAACAAACCAAGTTTGAGCTACTTTATGCGCAAAAGTGGCAAAAAACGATTAAAAACACTTAAAATCACAACTTAACACGTAATTTCTAGCATATGACTATGATTTTCAATTCTAACAACTTCAACACAATAATATATACCAAATAGTATTGTGTAACATGTTTCGTGCAAAACAAACCAAGTTTGAGCAACATTACGTGCAAAAGTGGCAAAAACGATTACAAACCCTTATAATCGCAGCTTAACACGTAATTTCTAGCATATGACTATGATTTTGAATTATAACCACTTCAACACAATAATAAATACCAAATAGTGTTGTGTGCCAAGTTTAGTGCAAAACAAACCAAGTTTAAGCTACTTTATGAGCAAAAGTGGCAACAACGCTTAAAAACCGTTAATATCGCAATTTAACACCTAATTTCTAGCATATGACTAGGATTTTAAATTCTAGCCACTTCAACACAATAATATATACCAAATAGTGTTGTGTGCCAGGTTTCGTGTAAAACAAACAAAGCTTGAGCTACTTTATGCGCAAAAGTGGCAAAAACGCTAAAAAACACTTAAAATCGAAACTTGACACGTAGCTTCTAGCATATGACTATAATTTTCAATTCTAACCTCTTCAACACAATAATATATACCAAATAGTGTTGTGTGCCAAGTGTCGTGCAAAACAAACAAAGTTTGAGTTATTTTATGCGCAAAAGTGCCAAAAACGCTTAAAAACCCTTAATATCGCAACTTAACACGTAATTTCTAGCATATGACTATGATTTTCAATTCTAACTACTTCTGCGCAATAATATATACCAAATAGTGTTGTGTGCCATGTTTTGTGAAAAACAAACCAAGTTTCAGCTACTTTATTCGCAAAAGCGGTAAAAACGTTTAAAAACCCTTAAAATCGCAACTTAACATGTAATTTCTAGCATATGACTATGATTTTCAATTCTAAGCACTTCAGCACAATAATATATACCAAATAGTGTTGTGTGCCAAGTTTCGTGCAAAACAAACAAAGTTTGAGCTTTTTTATGTGCAAAAGTGGCAAAAACGGTTCAAAACCCTTATAATCGCAATTTAACACGTAATATCAAGCATATGACTATGATTTTCAATTCTAACCACTTCAACACAATAATATATACCGAATAGAGTTGTGTGCCAAGTTTTGTGCAAAACAAACTAAGGTTGAGCTACTTTATGCGCAAAAGTTGCAAAAACGCTTCAAAACCCTTATAATCGCAACTTAACATGTAATTTCTAGCATATGACTATGATTTTCAATTCTTACCACTTTAACACAATAATATACACCAAATAGTGTTGTGTGGCAAGTTTTATGCAAATCAAACAAGGTTTGCGCTACTTT